>NW_028317904.1:307500-460000 GCF_062004578.1 Staurois parvus
TCTCTGGCACTCAGTAACAATTCTGTCTGTCCCTGAGTAACAATTCTCTGGCACTCAGTAACAATTCTGTCTGTCCCTGAGTAACAATTCTCTGGCACTCAGTAACAATTCTGTCTATCCCTGAGTATGAATTCTGTGGCCCTGAGTAACAATTCTGTGTCTGTGCGAGTAACAATTCTGTGTCTGTGCAAGTAACAATTTTGTGTCTGTGCGAGTAACAATTCTCTGGCACTCAGTAACAATTCTGTCTGTCCCTGAGTAACAATTCTCTGGCACTCAGTAACAATTCTGTCTGTCCCTGAGTAACAATTCTCTGGCACTCAGTAACAATTCTGTCTATCCCTGAGTATGAATTCTGTGGCCCTGAGTAACAATTCTGTGTCTGTGCGAGTAACAATTCTGTGTCTGTGCAAGTAACAATTTTGTGTCTGTGCGAGTAACAATTCTCTGGCACTCAGTAACAATTCTGTCTGTCCCTGAGTAACAATTCTCTGGCACTCAGTAACAATTCTGTCTGTCCCTGAGTAACAATTCTCTGGCACTCAGTAACAATTCTGTCTGTCCCTGAGTAACAATTCTCTGGCACTCAGTAACAATTCTGTCTGTCCCTGAGTAACAATTCTCTGGCACTCAGTAACAATTCTGTCTGTCCCTGAGTATGAATTCTGTGGCCCTGAGTAACAATTCTGTGTCTGTGCGAGTAACAATTCTGTGTCTGTGCAAGTAACAATTTTGTGTCTGTGCGAGTAACAAATCTCTGGCACTCAGTAACAATTCTGTCTGTCCCTGAGTAACAATTCTCTGGCACTCAGTAACAATTCTGTCTGTCCCTGAGTAACAATTCTCTGGCACTCAGTAACAATTCTGTCTGTCCCTGAGTATGAATTCTGTGGCCCTGAGTAACAATTCTGTGTCTGTGCGAGTAACAATTCTGTGTCTGTGCAAGTAACAATTTTGTGTCTGTGCGAGTAACAATTCTCTGGCACTCAGTAACAATTCTGTCTGTCCCTGAGTAACAATTCTCTGGCACTCAGTAACAATTCTGTCTGTCCCTGAGTAACAATTCTCTGGCACTCAGTAACAATTCTGTCTATCCCTGAGTATGAATTCTGTGGCCCTGAGTAACAATTCTGTGTCTGTGCGAGTAACAATTCTGTGTCTGTGCAAGTAACAATTTTGTGTCTGTGCGAGTAACAATTCTCTGGCACTCAGTAACAATTCTGTCTGTCCCTGAGTAACAATTCTCTGGCACTCAGTAACAATTCTGTCTGTCCCTGAGTAACAATTCTCTGGCACTCAGTAACAATTCTGTCTGTCCCTGAGTAACAATTCTCTGGCACTCAGTAACAATTCTGTCTGTCCCTGAGTAACAATTCTCTGGCACTCAGTAACAATTCTGTCTGTCCCTGAGTATGAATTCTGTGGCCCTGAGTAACAATTCTGTGTCTGTGCGAGTAACAATTCTGTGTCTGTGCAAGTAACAATTTTGTGTCTGTGCGAGTAACAATTCTCTGGCACTCAGTAACAATTCTGTCTGTCCCTGAGTAACAATTCTCTGGCACTCAGTAACAATTCTGTCTGTCCCTGAGTAACAATTCTCTGGCACTCAGTAACAATTCTGTCTATCCCTGAGTATGAATTCTGTGGCCCTGAGTAACAATTCTGTGTCTGTGCGAGTAACAATTCTGTGTCTGTGCAAGTAACAATTTTGTGTCTGTGCGAGTAACAATTCTCTGGCACTCAGTAACAATTCTGTCTGTCCCTGAGTAACAATTCTCTGGCACTCAGTAACAATTCTGTCTGTCCCTGAGTAACAATTCTCTGGCACTCAGTAACAATTCTGTCTGTCCCTGAGTAACAATTCTCTGGCACTCAGTAACAATTCTGTCTGTCCCTGAGTAACAATTCTCTGGCACTCAGTAACAATTCTGTCTGTCCCTGAGTAACAATTCTCTGGCACTCAGTAACAATTCTGTCTGTCCCTGAGTAACAATTCTGTCTGTCCCTGAGAATGAATTCTGTGGCCCTAAGAATTCTCTGGCACTCAGTAACAATTCTGTCTGTCCCTGAGTAACAATTCTCTGGCACTCAGTAACAATTCTGTCTGTCCCTGAGTAAAAATTCTGTGGCCCTAATAACGTTTCTGTGGCCCTAAGTAACAATTCTCTGGCACTGAGTAACAATTCTGTCTGTCCCTGAGTATGAATTCTGTGGCCCTAACTAGCGTTTCTTTGTCCCTAAATAACGATTCTGTGGCCCTCATTAACAAGTCTGTGTCCCTGAGTAATGGTTCTCTGTCCCTAAGTAACTTCTCTCTGTCCCCAATTCTCGTTTCTGTGGCCCTAACTCTGTCCCTGTCCCTAGTACAGAGCGGTCTGCCTCTGTTCAATGACTGCAGGCAAATGAAGATTTCCAAAATGGCCGCTATATATACCTCGACCATTACACAGTGCTGGCTGGCTGGCTGCTGATTGGCTGATGCGATCACATGTCGTTGAGGAATGCATTATGGGGCAGCGCGCCTTGTCTGCGCGCCTTCCCCGACATCCCCGCTCCGTCGCCGCACATGTCAGCCGCCATTTTCGGAAAAATTTCGATTCGCGCGTCCGAATTAGGCTGTTTTTCGGATTCGGCACGAATCGAAATTTTTCCGATATTCGACTCGAATTCCACTTCGGATACTTCGATTCGCTCATCTCTAATCACTATTATCAGACAAGGAACTGACCATTCACAAAATCTATTATTCTGATATGGATAACATAGTATTAGGCTAGGTGTCAATAGAGGTCACTTATCATTCTGACTGATCTCTTAACAGAGACATCAGTCTTTTGAGGTCCTCTGATGTCAGTGTTAAGGGTCATATATTGTATATCTCACAAACATATTAGCTTTAGTTATACAGTATGTGATGTAATCTGACTACAGTTCAAGGTTTCTAAATGTAAAATAATGCACCTAAGGAAAAATAATCCCTTGAGAGAGTACAATATTGGGGGTACAGTGTTGGCTAGCACTAGCGGAAAAGGATTTGCGGGAAACTTATTTCAAATGATTGCAAAATGAGCAAACAGTGTGGCCAGGCAGTGGGGAAAGCGAATAGAATTCTAGGAGGCATCACTAGAGGGAGTAGGGAGTCACCAACAGGAGGAATGAGGTCCTGATTCCCCTATATAGATCTTTAATTATTATTATTATACAGGATTTATATAGCGCCAGTTTGCTCAGCACTTTACAATATGAAGGAAGACAATACAGCAACAATACAGTTCAATACAAGAGGGTTAGGAGGGCCCTGCTCCTTGGAGCTTACAATCTAAGAGACCTCATTTAGAATACTGTGTCCAGTTCTAAAGACCTCACTTACAAAAAGATATTGATAACATAGAACAAGTCCAAAGATGAGTAACAAAAATGGTGAAAGGTCTGGGGGACAAAACGTATCAAGAGTGACTTTAGCAACTTAATATGTACAGTCTGGAAGAAAGAAAGGAAAGGGGAGACATGACTGAAACCTTTAAGAACATCAAGGCGGTAACTAACTAGTGGAAAGTTCAGAACTAATCTCAGAAAGTACTATTTTACTGAAAGTGTAGATGATACTTGGAATAAATTTCCAGGCAGCTGGTACGAAAAGTAATAACTGCAGGGCATGAACTCATGGAGGTGGCCAAAGTAGAGTTTTAGGTGGAGGTGGGGTTGGCTTCCCTGAATAAATGAGTTTTCAAGGATCGACTAAAGGTAAACAGAGTAGGAGCTAACCGGACATACTGGGTGGGGACTTCATTCCAGAGGATAGGAGAGGTTCTGGAGAAATCCTGGAAGTGAGCTTGGGAGGAGGTAACAAGGGAGCTAAAGAGCAAGGTGTCTTGGAGGGAACAGAGAGCTAATGACAGACTTTTCTTGAACCAGCTTGTTGGAAAAGTTTTCTTCAATAAGCGCAGTAGCCAAATTAATCTGGTCACAGATGGATTAAAATTTAGCTGGTTCAGCAGAGAATGTCTGAATTTTGATCCATCTGTGGAGGAGTCCCCACTGTCAAAATACAATAGCACAGTGGGGAGGATTCTTTCATCCACTTCGCCTGTGTGGATGGGGGGATCCATTCAGTTTCATTTGGACTAGCCCGCTGGCAGATTGAAGAAATTTATCCATTTATGGCCAGCTTTAAAAAAAGAGGACTAAAAGATCCAAACTGAGCTTAAAATGGCCACACATATTACAATTAGATTGCGGATATGCTTTTACCAATGCCTATGTGACTTGAGGACCTGTTTAAACAATTTAACAATTAATTTAATTTGTAAATAATGAGGTTAGCTCTTACACAAAGTTTTAATTACACAATCAGATTTACATTAACTTGGTTTGTTTTAACTAACAAATTTACAGTTTTGTGTTCAATTTATAGCTAATAGACCCAGAATTAAAATATTCATGCTCCGCGTCACTTGCACTTTTTCTGGCACAAAGCAGAAATGGACCACCTGGCCCCACACAGTAATAAAATTAGTAAAACAGAGATATAACATCTCTACCACCCCCTCTGAAGTGCCAGAATAAACAGCGGTATCAGTTACTTTCATACCTTGTGGTCACCAGTACACAGTTCTGAGCTTAACTACCCAAGGGGAAAATATCTATATCTATACATATATATATAAACAAAAGCTGAATTTAGTGGTGCTTACATTGTAAAAAACACATGCTAGCAGCAAAATACTGTGTGCGTACTTGCACAATGGAATGTTCCATAAAAGGCACTTTTTTGGGGGGGGGGGGTCCCTGAAAGGGGAACATGGTAGTCTTCTGAATGACTGAGCCAGCTCAGTCATTCAGCATATTACTGTGTTCCCCTTTCAGGGATCCCCCCCAAAAAAAGTGCCTTTTATGGAACATTCCATTGTGCAAGTACTTGAAGTCCACTTCAAGTGCATTGGTTCTTTTTGTGGGATTTGTCCAGACAAATCCCACAAAAAAAACCAATGCACTGGAAGTGGACTTGAAGGGAGTGTAAACAATTTTAGAACTAGGAATTGTTCCAAAGAGCAGGCCCTCCAACAAAATCTCATGGTAAGGGCTCAAAGGTATTTTGCAGCACTGCAAATGGAAAGTGATTTTTTTTTCAGGGTTTCTCTTTAAAATGATTACAACAGGCTCCAAATTTTTTCAACTATTTATCCGCTTGCTCCTTGATAATTGACCCTCCCTCCACCATTTTAAATAGTGTAAAGAAACCTAAAGAGTCTAGCTATAGGAAAGTAACACCACAACATGCAGCCATTCCAAGAGTGTAGAGTGTGGAAGAGGACACTGATCTCTGTCAGAGTACACAGAGGATCCAGCGCTGCCTTCACCAGGGCTTGCCAGCTTCTGTGTCCCATGGAACCCTTGGACTGCTTTCCACACCGCAACTCTGTATATACTCCATTTGGATACAGGCTGCTTCACTATAACTGTACTATTGTTTTTATATCAAAACATTTTGTTCAGCTTTTACTTTAATCCCCCTTCCTTGCCTGCCTTTCTTTGCATCAGTCTGATCACCTTTGATCTGCGTGAGGAGATGCAAGATCAATCCCTTTCTTTCATATGGAGTTTACCAGCTGATTGATATTTTTTCCTTATTATTATACAGGATTTATATAACGCCAACAGTTTGTGCAGCACTATACAACGTGAGGGCAGACAGAACAGTTACAATCCAAGTCAATACAGGAGGAATCAGAGGGCCCTGCTCGTCATTATCATACAAGTGTTTGATAATTGTGAATTTTTTTTTTTACCTTTATTCTGTCTACCTAATGCATTTAACTTTCCAATATCTGACAGGTTACTTTTGCCCCTTACGCAGTGTGATCACTGAATGATTAAAACAGTCTAGATCTGCTATGATAGTCAACCTCATTTAGGAAGTGCTTTATAACTACAACTAACTAGTGCCACCTAGAGCACAAACAATCATGAAACACCAAAAACAAAATTGCGTTATTACTTATGACTTCCAAAAACAAAAAGCAGAGGATTGCAAGTCAACACTGCTAAAATAAAGTAGGTCTTCAGTGGAAGTACCTGGAAATCACACTAGGATTTCTCAATTAAGTGACAGGCTTGCATTCTAAGAACAGCAGGGTTCTCAAAAGAAAGAAAATGCTGAGTACCTAAGTAACCAGTGAATTGGGCAACAAGTGACCGGCGTTTAGTGGGTTAAAGGAAGTCCATGCAATTTTGTATCTCACACTCTGTAATGTTTCCACACTCTCCTCCACACACCTCCTCCTTCCACAACAGACAGTTATAGACACAGCTGCTGCAATGAGCGCTACAAGCTATTTCTGGTTTTCCCCTCGGTCACAGATCAGTAGACACAGGCAGTGCTGCAAGAAGCCCAGATTTTTTTTTTATAAATTTATTGTTCCTGGGGTTGCTGTGTGGTTCTGCAAAGGTGATTGCTGAGTTTTTTCAAGAGAGTTTGTCTATTGTCAGACTACAATAGCAAAGTGAAATATCCACCAGCATCACGCAATTGATGACTGGAAAGTCATTTTGTTGAATTAAAAAAAAAAAGCCCCACTGTTTTAGTTACTTATATATGTGATCACTAACCATTCATTTTCAAATACTACAGACACTGTATCAAAACTTTCTTAATATTAAATTTTTATCCTCGCCAGTATAAAAATCTGAAAGATTAGTGCCTTTGCAGTGTTGTGCGATACTTGGCAAAGGGGTGTAGTGCTACCCCCATAGGAGCCACTGCAATTTTTACCCAGGTCTTCCCTTTATTCACCCCACAACCAGGCACAAGGTATTTCTCACACCCAGGTGCACACACATTATATCGCTCATAGTGTTCAATGACCAGTCAAGAGGATGTTCATTTTTGTTGTTTTATTGGAGAACCTGGATAGGGATTGGGAATTTAGTAGGATACTCCAAGTATAGAAATAATTACAAAGAGGACACTATCTGATTTCTGGTTAAGCGTTATGTGAAGTCCTTGCTGAAGCAGATAAAAGACTTCTCCTTTGCAGGAACAGTATTTTCAGGTTAGAGCAAAGTCCCTTGCAGCAAAGAGTAAATGGACAGAGCTTCTCAGGACACCAGCCTGTGTCCCCTTTTCCAGATCCACACTGACTACAATATAAAGCACCAGAGGGGCAGCCAAGCACACAGAGTCCCCAAGATCACTCAATGTCTGTACTCACAAGGCCCAAGGACAGAATGGTACTCTTTCCAACTGATGCCCCTCCAGTGGTACCAGACATTTTTGGCACACAGCTCCCCTCAGTCAGCTTACTGAAGAACAGAAATCATTCTTTCTTCTACTTCAGGCCCTCAAGTCCCCACTGAGGCCACATGGTAGCAGGTACCAGGGGAGGCAGCATGCACTCTCCTCTTGGTGCAATCCTCTCCAGGAAAGACCAGGAACTCAGTATGCCCAAATAATACTTTCTCCCAGCATTCCTCAGGGCTGCATTCCATGTGATTAGCTGGAGTGGCATTAACATCCATGCTGAGGAAAACAGAGGCAGTACTAACAGCACTTGAACACACTGAGCAGCCGCTAATAAATATTTGCGGCTCTCTGTTAGGAAAATCTAATTAGAATTTCTTCTTAACAGTCTCTCAGTTAATCAGAGAAACACAGCTATACTATCCTAACTGTACAAATCCTAACACCTATCTAGAAGAGGCATGAGTGAATGATTTTAATGCAAAGCAGGTCAATCAGCAGCTTTGTCTAAACACCAATCCGCTCCTCATACAGACAGAACTACAGTAAACAATTTCTGAACTTATACAGACATTTCAAAGTTGCCATTCTTGCTTCGAAATAAGGTCCTTGGACAGGTTGGCGTGTCATCTAAAATATACACAAAGTATTATCAGGAACTTTTCTGAACTTTTGCATATCTTTCGTGAGGCAGCAGGTGCAGAAGAACTTTCTTGCTCTGTAAAGGAGATGGTGGTTATCCTCAAGCTGGGTAAGGATCCTGCGTATAGAGATTCCTACAGACCAATTCCTCTTCTCACCACTGATATAAAGGACATAATAAAGCTCTTGAAAGTTATAACCAAACTTAATCATCCTGAGCAATTCAGATTGATACTAAATAGATTCACAGCCATCAACATTAGACAACTACATCTGAATCTGCGGAACCCTTTTGATGCTGGGAGTAATAGAGCTGTGCTTTCTTGCCATGCCATTAAGGATTTTGACAGTGCTGTATGAACCTACCTAATGACTGGCTTGGAGAGATTTGACCTGGGCCCTAAATTTATAGGATGGATAAAACTTCTCTACTCTTCCCTAAAAGCCAGGCTATCTATTAACGGTTCTCTCTCATACATTCAGATAGGGCAGGGGAACTTGGCATGGATATCCTGTTATGCTGCTCTTTGCAATGGCAACAGAACCATTAGGCTGAGGCTATTATGGATAAAACCGAGATAAAAGGACTCCAGAGAATACAAACACTGTCATCTTTGCCATCTATAGACAATACATTACTTTTTGAGCGATATGGGAAATTCTTTAGAGTGCTTGGTACAACCTAAACAGAAATTTTGCAAATTTGCAGGGCCAAGTAATAAAGTGGAATTAAACTCTGCAAAAATGTTTTTTTTTTAAATAGAACCCCTGCAGGTTTATGCCATAATCTATTAGTATGCACAGCTTACAAGCACAACATGGTGGCCTTATCGGTCAAAGGATGCTCTCCAGCGCAGTGCGGTCAGTGATTGAGCGCTCCCATCTTCTCCCAGTCTTCCCTCCAGATTCACTAGGTTCAGACACTTGAATAGGTGAGCTGTGACATCACTCCCAGGCATGTGCATAAGAGTCACTTCATCACAGCACAGAGCAAGTACCATAAATGTACTATGAGCTGCATATGCATGCCTCAGATTACAGTATCAATGACAGGCCAGGAGAAGCATTTAATGACAGAAGAGACCACTAGGGTCTCTTCTGCTATAACAACCCTGCCTGTCAGTGATTTTTGCTCAACCCACCAGAATCTCTCACACTTTTAAATACCAAGAAATGGTGATAACTACTAAGCCATAAGACTTCATATACCTAAATATGAAGCTTCTAGTAACTAAAATGTGAGCCAAAAGTAAGACCTGGCATCTCCTGCGGTTGTACGTAGGGCGAACCTAAAATGATTTGGATGCCCCATATACACTATGCTTTGTACAGTTTGCCAATTGGCATTCCAAAAAAGCTGTTTGGATTAGTAAACTATATGTTTGGGGAACTTATATGAAAGAGACACCACTCTACAACAGAATTAGCCACACTTCAGTACCCATCGAATCGGAATCTAACTGTCCCCAGCTCCAGGGTCTGATTCTTGGCTGCCCAACTTTAGCACCTAATTAAATACAAGGGCTACACAAGGGAAAACCCAGCCCAGCCCCTAAGGCATGGTTCACACCAATGCAGTTTGCGTTTTGCCCTATTCTGCAGTGCTTTTTGTGGTGCGTTTTTGCACATGCATTTTTTACGCTTTTTAAATGCGTTTTGCGTTTATGCTGGACATTACCCCACTGCTTCTTATGCTTGTATGAACGCTAAAAACATGGAAAAAAATTAAGGAAATTCTAAATTGTGTAAACATTTATTTGAATGAAATATAAAAGTTACAGGAGATGGAGATCTGGGAAGAATGGAGTTGAGTCTCAAATATTTCAGGATAACATCTTAAAACTTTTCAGCAACTAAGTAAGGAGTTCTTGATGCCAAGAGATTAATTCTATACCTATCATTAACTAGCAATTCCATTTAGGCATAAGAACGTCTATGCCCATGGATTTTTTCGAACAAATGAAATCAAAGAAAGCGTGCACTCTCTTCGTGCATCCGTGATAAAAAGGAATATATTTTAAAATGCCAAAAGTATACACTCACAAACCAAAATTCATAAAACAAGCTAGGAACCAATGTGACAGACCGAGCAAATGGTAGTCTGGCAACAGGGTATGCTAATGCGTTTTGGGAGACGTACTCCCTTCTTCAGAGCTCAAAAGCTCTGAAGAAGGGAGTATGTCTCCCGAAACGCGTTAGCATACCCTGTTGCCAGACTACCATTTGCTAGGAGAGTGCGTCCCTTCTTTGCTGTTTTCCAGTAGTATCAAGATTCCCCAATCTTTAGAGGGCTGCACCTCAGCGAATGACTGTTACTATGGTCCTGGGATGCTCACAGACGAGGTGCTTGGAGGCGCGCTATTGTAGCCTTAATTCAGAAATTAGTGTTAGCATATGCATGCAAGAAAAAAAAAAATTAGCCCCTTATTATCTATTAATCCTAATCCTATTTTTTTAAATAACTCCTGCATCTCTTTCTAATAGTGTTGTATAACTTTATATACGTGATTATTTATTATGCAGTGCTTTATATATGTATCCTACATTCACATCAGTCCCTAACCCTCAAGGGGCGTACAATCTAAGGTCTTTAACTCACATTCATATACTAGGGCCAATTTAGACAGGATTCAATTAACCTACCAGCATGTCTTTGGAGTGTGGGAGGAAACCAGAGTACCCAGAGGAAACCCACGCAGGCAGAGGGAGAACATGCAAACTCCAAGCAGGTGGTGCCGTGGTTGGGATTCGAACCAACGATCCTAGTACTTCCAGGAAAAAGTGATAACCATTTACCCATTATGTACCCACTGCAGCAAATGTAATAGTTTGCAGATCACAGAAAGGCCAAACATACTTTAAAAGGTTGCTGAAATCTGACAGTCATAACAGTAATAGCATACAATAGTTTGCCACACATCACTACAGTATTCTCTTACTAATCAAAATAGGCTCTGTTGGCAGGCTGCCTCCATTATAAATGGCTGTGTGCATACATCGCCACTAACATAGGGAGATCAAGGAATCACTCAACACCAGCCAGCAGATAATAATCCAAAACACTGCACCCAACTGTCAAAGCTTACCTCTCTGCCAGCTCCACATGAGCCTGCTTTCCAGCATATTCATCTGCTGTGCGAGTCAGCTCCTTTGTAATCACCAGCTGGGAGATATCTATCCGATTACATAGTAAATCAGAGATCACGTCTTTGGCGTGCTCCACAGCTCCCATTGGATCCCTAAAAACACAAAGTACAAAATGTATTACACTACATTATTACACAAGCATGATTCGATTAAAGTATTTTGATATGTCGTCTATGACTGCGCTATGCCATTCCCAGTACTTCTGTGTTGTTTGAAAACCATCTGGCATAAACAGAATTCCGCTACCAGGTTTCACTGATGTGAAATGCGTGGAACATCACCAAAAAAATAAAAAGGTATACATACAAGCTAGAAAGGCCCTGTTGGATGATCTCAGCAGAAGCTACCTGTATCTTATACCAAGAATACTCAAAAGTCATAATCTGTCTCTAAAATATTGGTTTTCCGTTTTTTAGATTAAAGAAAACAAAATAAATTAAACTGTACTAAACTGAAATACGTGTACTAAAATAATAACATACTAGCCCCACATTTTTCTACGTTGGGACTTTTGTTCACCTGAGATGGGTTTTGCTTTCCCCTACAAGTCTATGGGAATGCAAAACCTGCTTGAAGGAGGTCAAATGCTCCTGCCTATGGAGAAGCAGAAGTCAAACTGATACCAACATCAAGATCCTAAAAGGCCTTAAGAGCACCTTTCTTTAAAAGGGAAGTGCAGGCTGGCATCACTCAGCTGGTACTGGCTGGGGAAAGATCCCGACTTTAAAGTCGGGATCCACCCCAGAGTCTGGAGCTGCACCTGGCTCAGCCTCTCAACAATCAGCTGAAAACCTAAGCCAGCTGCTCCCTCCCCCTCCAGTGAGCGCGGGTGTTTGAGCAGAGAGCAATGACTGACATTCCTGTTCTCTGCTCAGAGTGGCTGTGAGAACACAGCAGTCGGCGGTCATGTGATCGCCGAGTTCTCACCCTTAAAGCTGATGAGGGACAGATGTGGCATCACACCGATGCTGCATCCACTTAGGCAAGCATAACTGGGTAAAAATAAGCCCATACTTCTCTTTTAATCACAGTCACTAGAAAACAAATAAATGCACAGTTTAAATCCATATACTGTATGTCTACTGTTTACCTGACCAAGGATTTTCAGTTCAGTACAGACAATCTTTGATATTAAGATCTGCCACAGTGCATAGCAAAGCAGGCAACACTTATTACCAGGTTATGTAATGACTGCGGGTAGCACACTGACTGGCTGTGCAGCACGGCAATGGTGAGTAATTTACAGAACTGGCTTCACAAAATCACGATTTCACTGGCATGTAAAAAACGGCAAACATATATGTATTTCATCAGTATTTAGCTGTATGCCTGGAGTGTATCATTTTAATAAACCTACCTAAGGCAGAAACCACAGTTATTGAGAAGGGGAGTTAAGGAAAGTAAGTTACACTGTTACAGAATGCAGTGCAAGCACAGAAACAGGCTGAAATATGTTGTGAGCTATTAAAATAAGGTATCATTCAACACCCAAGTGCAGTTATTAAGGAAGGTTTCTAAAATATGGCTTTCCTTGCATCACTGTTAGATGGTTATTCCTACTAACGTTCTCCATAAAGAGCTCCAATTACTGGCTGAATTAGGACAAACCTAATTCATTCACGCTAGTTGAGATGCAAGGTATATTTGTTGATATATATATTTTATTTATTTTTTAATCTTTACCCCTGACAGCTTTGGCATAGAATGAGGGGCAGAAATAAAAGCATGCTGGATTTTTAACATTTTCTGTACCATAGTGCCTTAAATGTCTATATTTTAGGTGAAATAAACATGGAGCAGCAAAAGGATGAATTGGTAAGTCAATAGGATAAAAAGAAATTAATTTTCATAAGAAAGCTATTGTGTTTCTGGGGTTTTGATCGCCCCCTTCTTCAAAGATTAGCAATGTACATAGGTAGTCTTGAACTACTGCAGAAATGACTTCTGTTTGAAAAGAGCAGTGTGACTGCAACAAGTTTGCTGAGTCCTGAAGAAAACAGCGGTTTGATGCCTGACATTTGTTAAATCTCCAGTTATTTTTCAAAATAAAACAAATTTGCCTTCATCCTAATGACAAAAAAGAATTTCTTGTTTCCTAACAACTTACCAAATCTTTTTTTGCTTCACTTCAAAAAAAGGTCCCCAAGTAGTTCATAGGCTACTGTGGCTTAAGAGCAACCTAATTTATCTACATCTACATCCCAATTAATACCAATATTTTAGCATTACTAAAGGCTTTAAGCTGGGCATTCATGGGTTATTTTTTTTAAGATCATTGCAGATCAAACAAAAATTTTCCAACAAGCCCCTTCGTGAGAAATCAATCATTAGATCTACTTCTCACAAATGGGAATGGCCATAAGATGGATCGAAATTTGGCCAGTTCAGCAGGGAGTGACTGAACGTAAATCCATCTATGGCCAGCTTTAAGCATTAGAAAAGTGGTCAATGTGTAATCACCCATCCTCAGAAACCACACCAGCCTAGTCTATAAACATATACTTTCAGCCTGGTCATACATTTTTTGCAGCCTATATGGGTTGAAAAGGCATGGTCACATCCTGGCACCGGCTAATCAAAGAACAGCAAACATAATCTGGTAAGGTTCTCTCATGTTCGATTGCAATTTTTCCTGACAGCTAACAATGAAGTTTTATGGTGCCCGAAACACAAATTCATCAACTGACAAAGCCCAAATAAGATAGATTGGGTCCTTATTGTCTTCAGGTTCCCCCAAAAATACAAAGAGCCCAATTTGTAAAGGACGTAATCCCCTTTGTTTTAGCTGAAAATTGTACTCTACCACAAGTACACTCAATATTGTTCTCCATCTATGCATCTGCAGAGCACAGTGTGGAGTCTGCAATGTTTAATGGAGACTTCTATACATTTTCCAGCATAGAGCACACTGTACAGAGGAGAATAATCAAGTCAAGCGACTCTTATCATAGTGGCAAGTGTGATGAGGATGTCCACGTAAATATCACACCCTCATTCAGAATGCTTCTTGTTTGTTAATAAAGCTCGATTGACCCAAAAAAGCAGTTGATGGATGCTGAAAAAAGGGAATTTACGATATACGGCTGCACTAATTTCTGACTGCTGAAGCAGTGGAGTGGTACTTGTGAACCAAAGCTGAGAAATACAGGAAGCAATGTTTCTCAGCCTTGGTTCAAATCTATGCATGCTGCGTGGAGGGCAGCCCATTGTTTACAATGGGGTGCCCTACCTGCGAGAAGTACAGAAAAAGAAGTCGCTGACCCTATTGTAAACCTGTGCTGCGGCACAATGCATTCTGGCATGCGCTTGCAGATGCGTGGGGGGTTTCATTAAGAATTAATGGCACCCACACGAGTCTGCTAAAGAGCAGCGCATTTTTGTGCATGTCAGTAAATTATGCAACTTTGCGAACCTTCCCAGAACGTACAGATGTAAACCAAGCATTAGGTCACAGTTTAAAAGTAGGATCGCCAGCTCAGTTCCCTTCATAATTCAAGGAGTGTAGGAATGAGTTTTCCAGCTTGCCAATAAGGGATTGTAAAGCCATAAACACATGTACTGCTCAGTCCCGTGTATTTCTTTTAAATTTAAAATGTTATTTTTGCACTGCAAAAACAAATGAAAAGAGTGCTTTGTTCAGTTGTAATGTATAAAAGCATTCACCAAAACAAACAGAATTACTGCATCGGCTATTGAGGAGCTAGGTGTTTTACAAAAAAGAATTAAAGCAATTATCGGACTACCACTTAGCCAATACCAAGAGTAAAAAGGCTCTTTGATTGGAAATCCACTAAACTTTCCTCATTTACGAGTTAAAGCACACATGTCATGCTTGCCTGGAAACCAAAGTAAGCCTGTATTGCAATAGAAGAGACAATCCTTTAGATTTCCTGACCAAGCTACCCATTTAGGCTGGCCATACACTATACAATTTTCTTTAAAAAATTGTATAGATTTACCAAAAACCATATAATATGAGGTCAAACCTAAACAACACTTTCAATTGTATCCAATTAGGCAGGCCCTTGCACTACATAGTTTAAGATAAATCTAAAGGAAGTTGGGCAGAAATTGGACAGAAAATTGTATAGTGTATGGCCAGCTTTAGACCTCCACATAAAAATGCATCAATAGAATACAGCGTCCATATAGAGTCAGGGGAACCCCCCCCTAAGTCTTTAGTAATCCATGGGTCCCACACCTTTTTCAATTTACTGACCTTGTCATGTAGTATGGCTGGCATCCAATTTCTCATAACAAGTACCAGTACATTTTTAGTTTACCTAATTTTGTCGACTGAGGGAACACCAGATCCCTACGCTCCTGCCAAGGTTTGTTTGTCCACAGTAAAAATAAAAGTCATCAATCTGAATTGTCCATGAATGCAGGCAGAGGGCTTTAAGCCAAGTAAGGTTTCAGGAATCTTTGGGTGAGGTCCTACCCAAGACCATATGTATCCTTTTGGTAAACTCTTATCCAAAATCATTTTATTCTCAGGCATTCCCACCAAACATGAATTAAAGTTCCCACTCAGCCACAACCTCTAAAACAATGGTCAGAAGAGTCCTGCACAAATTTGGCTATCCTGGAGGGTACCAATGTAAGAGAAGTTTGCAATTTGCTTCCAAAAAAAGAGGCATTCACAGACCCAAGTATGATAGTATCCCACATTTGCGACCATTGATATGATTCCAGGGAAGAACCGAGATCCTTTTCCCATTGAGAAATATACGGTGGAGGTTGCACGCTATCACAATCTAAGAGTGGCTTGCAGATCAAGGATAATGTTCTTTTAGACAGGTCATTGCGGCAGGTACGTTCAAAAGAAGTTAATGTCAGTGGCGATGTGGTGTGTTTCAGTGCCGTTGTAACATAATTTTGTATCTGTAAATTGTGGAAAAGCTCCACAGGGGGAAGGAGCTTTTGGAAAGTCTGTAGGGTATTAAAGCCTAACATATTGTTCACGGTAAGTAGGCTGTAAAATCGATAAAAGCCCTGTCTCGTCCACCACATGAACCTTCCCTTATCCTCCCAACCGGGACCAAAGGAAGGGTTGTGAAGTAGGGTGACTAATAGGGCATACACAGACAACAATCTATCCAAATACGTTACAAGGTGCCAAGTCTTTAAAATATGTTTGAGAATAAGATTATTTATACGTTTATGCTTGTCAGGAGTGATCCACAAAATTGTATGCACTGCTATAGGGGTCAATGGGTACACTTCTATGCTCAACCACAAAGGGGTATTGGTCACTATGTGATATGCTGTCCAAAGGGCAATCTGCACTGCCCGATAGAAGCTAAAGATCTGATGTGCCGCAAGGCCCCCATGAAGGCATGAACGAAACAGGGTTTTTCTGGATACTCTAGGCTTGGTATCAAGCCAAATAAATTTTATACAAAAAATGGGGAGGAACATGAACAGAAAGAGTTGTAAAAGGATAAAGTAATTTAGCCAAGACATCTTCAAGACCACTATCCTCCCTAACCACAAGATTTGGTACTTTTGCCAGGAATCGAGAATCATTGCAGTGTGACATACAAAATTTGCCAACTACAGAGTATTATAGGATGGGATAAGGTGCATCCCTAAATAGAGTAATTATCTTGAACCCATTGGTAGGGGAAGTTGGAATTGGAGGGAACAAAGCTGGTCTGCTGTTAGAGATAATCATAGCCTGAGACTTGGACTCATTTACGTGTAAACCAGAGAAAACCCAAGAATTTGGTGAGATATGGATCAAGATAGGGAGTATAATTGTCGGAATTGAAAGAAACAATAGAACGTAGTCTACAAACAGACTGACTTTATGTTGATATCCCTCAAACAACAGGGTCAGATCTATATACATGTCCAAAGGTTCCATCACGAAAGCAAACACCAGGGAAGAAAGAGGTCACCCCTACCACCTGCCTCTGCAAACAGGGAAAAAGGGAGACCGGAAGCCAGCATATTGGACAAATGGTCTTGGGTTTTCATAAAGAGCAGCAACCCATGAGTAAAAATGAGGACCAAATCACCTTGTGGTTATCAGAGACGTTAGTACAACCTTGATAGGCTATCAAAAGAATTGAGGATGTCCAAGGACAGTAGAAAGATTTCCAGTCCCCAGAGTTTGGCTAGGTGTATCAAGCGCACACGAAAATTACCCATTAATGGATGGAAATTTGGTCAGTTCAGCAGGGACTGTCCGAATTTTGATCTATCTATGGCTGTCCCCAATTAACTTCTGTTGAAAAGGACAATTGGAAATAGGCTGCAGCTATTGACCAGTGTATTTTTCTGACAGCGGAGTAGTCTCGCAGTCAGAATACATTGGCACAGCGGGGAGGATTCCTCTATCCACCTTGCATCATGGATCCTAAGATCTTCTATTGTTTGCAATTTTGAAGGTTGTCAAAAAACTGTTCTTTCAGACACTTTCAAACATTATGCCTATAAGTCAAATATCTGCAAAACAGTGCACTGCAAATATTATTTCTTTGTTCTGCAAGTGTACCTTTCAATGAGAATCTTCTGCAGGCAAGTGTTGATAAGGTTGGCCACCAATGGACAATTATCTCTCCGAACAGTCTCAATACCTTTGCAGTCCATTTTGTCGTGGGTGTCTGGGCTTGATGAGAAATATAGTCCAGCATATCTCTTCTTGTTGATCAGCAGGTACGGAAAATATACCTGAATATTACCAGAAAAAAAGTTGTGACTGCTGCTTTAATGTTAAAGAGTTTATCTAAAGCCTAGAACAAAAATGTAACATTTTGCGGCTTTCTCCTTTATTTTTACTTGGCAATACTGACAGAAACCCATTTATTTCCTAGGGTGACAATGCTCACCTTGGTATATTTAACAGACCAATAGGAAGCAAACAAAAGCATTGTTAGGGTTTACATACATTTTTGGATGGGTAAACATATTGGAGACAAATGGGAAATGGAAAGGGCAATATTGTAATAGGTGTATGTCAGTTTACTTATTTCAAGGGGAATTAAAGTATTTAATTTTTTTTTTATTACACGTATACATTATAAAACAGATTCAATTTGACACTTGTAAGAGTGATGATTCTCTAGTCCTTCATTTCCATTTTGAACCTCCCTCTTCCTCCAACATCACTGACATCTGAGGCGAGTCTCAATATGACCCCGCAAGACTTCAACTGACAGGCCAAAGGCAACATGTGACAGCATGCATTGACAATGACTGAATGATTTCAGTGTAATGCTACAATGTCAATAATGCACTTTGACTATGAATAAGATGATGACGTTGGTCTATTTAATATTCCTCTGTTACATCTTACGACTGAGGAATTTGGCATGATGAAAAGATGCTCCCAGACCCGCTGTCTAGTCACTGGAGTTGGGGTCACTGGCAGCTGGAAAAAGCCAACATCACAAATAAGATAGAGGCACCCAGTAGCAATCAGAGACAATTCAGGCAGAAGGAGATTTTTATGGGGGAATTGGTAAAAGAATACATCTTTTTCCGGAAAGTCATTTGGAAAGACTAAACACAAAATTTTAGTTCATAACTTGATTTCTACAAAAATAAACATTTGGATAACACAATATTTACATGCTAAAGTTTTAAGAGAATGGAATGCTCCCTGAATGTTTAAAACAAATATTTGCTGAACCAGAACACTTACTTATGGACAGTACTGTTGTAGTTTCTGGGTTCCATCAGCAATAGACTTGTCAGCACGTGAGCAGTCACAGCAGGGACTTTAAGGTGTCTTAGCCTGGGAAAATATCCTGAGGTTTCCCTTCCTGTATTTTATACATCATTAAAGAAGTATCACTTCAGTTTTTTAAATGTTTATGAAATAATTCAGGGTAGCAAGTGCTTTTAGCACTTTCCACGTTCCATTCTGATCCCTTCTGGTTGAACAGTTCACACCCCCTCCTCCCCACCATCATCACCATAATCACATGCCTGACTAAGGGGTCTTGTGTGACTCCGAAACGTTGCACCATCTAGTTTGTGATGTGATCATACTTCAATAAAAAATAATTTGGACTCAATATGAAGATCAGTGGTGTGCTAGCAAATATCTACACCGCGTCATGTACGATCCAGTTTCCAGCTGGTGGTTATCCTGGAGCCTTTTTCAGGAACGTGTGTGATAGGAGTATTGATGGTTAGTGTAGCCATGCAGGCCAGAGCAGTGTATCTTTACTACAGCCATGTCACACAGCTACTATTGTATTTGTCAACGCACAGTCATTGCTGTGGGTATGTGTTATGGATCTGTGGCTGCTAAATATTGTACACTGCACCGGCAGATCTATCAAGCAGCCCTGCAGCACTGACTGTTCATTCCTAATAGTACACAATCAGTCAGGGCTGTGTGGTAGACTTGCAGCTGCTAGAAAATATACACTGTGCCAGCAGCTCTGATTGTTTACCAAATGAATTAGTAAATTAACGGTCAGTGCTGCAGGGCTGTTTACAACAGAGATCTTAGAGAGAGATTGGTGACTATTGTGCCGCTTGTAGCTTCCCCATAGGAATGCCCATAAATTGGACTTTAGAGTGGATTGGGGCTACAGCACAGTACAAACAGAAGTAAAAATGTGCTTTTGATACACAAGGGGGATAAAGATCAGAACAGGACCAAGTGCTACATGCATACCTGTGGGATTTAATGTTTTTATGAAAATGAAGTGATACTACTGTAAATATAAGCAAATCAATGTGTGGTACAGTTGGTCTGGTTCGCAAACCTGCTTTATATCCATCTTAAGATAAACCGTATCAGAAATGTTTGCCACTGCCCCTCTCTTCCTTACATTTTCTCTCCAACATAATTTTGGAATATTGACAGGTGGCCTTGCAAGTTTATATGGCACTCAAGAGATTACCTTTCCTAAAGGTGTTCAGATCATGTCTGTTCACCCTCAACCAAGGACTGCAAAAGGTAAGGTTTATATAATGTGCCCCAGTTTAGAGATAATAGTAATATGGCAGATACAAACCTTCTCAAATTCCAATTTAATGGGAGGAGTGAAGTGACTGGATACCCATTCAGCTGCCTCTCTTCCTATCTCCATGGTTTCAGCCACAGTCTGTACTCCCAGTTTGCACATCACAGAATCTGTGTCACCATAGATGACCTGAAAGGAAACACAGATACCAGTTATAGGAGCATCTTTCTTACTTTAGACCAGAGGCCTGACAAACAGAAATCACAGAGCTCTCACCTTGGCATCTGCTTTGAACCCATTGTCAAGAGTATATTTTGATTCAACTAACTGCTTGGTCTTCTCAATCATCTGTCTCCCAAAGCCAGTGACACTCTACAAAGAATATAGAAAGAAACCTTCAGATTAAAAAAAACACTAAAAGAAATGTCTTAGTGTATATCAAAGCAAACAAACAAAAAACATCTTCAGAGAAAGAAAGAAGCACTGACTCAGTGTATGAATATATGGATGAGTGTGGCCTCACTCATCCACATATTCATGCTCTGAGTCGGTGAGCGGTGCTTCTTCCTTTCTCTGATGCTGTTTCTTCACCCCTCAATGGTGCCCTAGGCGCATTCTCCCATCACTGCAACCAGTTATACCTATATCAGGATAAAAAAAGATTTAAAAAAGCACATACGCAAAAACCCTATGCAGTACACACCTGCAATATATGCATATTTTCCCATATTTACCTTCTTAAAGACCCTGCATGTACAAAAAAGTACCTGTGGATTTGAAAGAAATGCACTCAGCTACTACTTCCTGTGAATAACTAACACACAGCATTTGAGGTCTGAACCTAATTGTCTACAGTACATGAATTCATTCCTGCATAGGCCACATGTCACTTTGAGGAGGTATGGGGGGCGAGTGTTTCTAGTGGCAATAACAGTGGACTGTGCCTACCTGTGGATTAAATGGCCACATGTAGTCTCTACCAAAGTTCGTGCAGAAGGGTAATGTTGCAGAAGCAAAACTGGAAGACCGGGACAAAGCACTGCCACCCTATAACAGGAAGTGCCTGAACAAGGAACTTCCTGGCAGAATTAAATTTATTTTAATAAAAGCTGCATATGCAAAATAGTTCATACCTAAACTTCAGCTTTAATATGTACAGTTGTGTCCAAAATTATTCAACCCCCACTGAAATTGAGTGTTTTGGCCAGTTTGACATTGCTTTTGATCATTCAGTCATCTTGCTTACATTTACATTAAAGAGGCACTTGTAGGTCAGACAAATATAACATAACAGTTATAATGAAATAACCACAAATGTCTTTTCTGTGCTCACAGCATTATCAGTTTTATTCAACCCCCAAGTGACATTCAATCTTAGTACTTAGTACAGCATCCTTTTACAGTTATAACAGCTTTTAAACGTGAAGCATAGCTTGACACAAGTGTCTTGCAGCGATCTACGGGTATCTTCGCCCATTCTTCATGGGCAAAGGCCTCCAGTTCAGTCACATTCTTAGGCTTGCGCACTGCAACTGCTTTCTTTAAGTCCCACCAGAGGTTCTCAATCGGATTTAAGTCTGGTGACTGCGATGGCCACTCCAAAATGTTCCAGCCTTTCCTCTGCAACCATGCTCTAGTGGACTTGGAGGTATGCTTGGGATCATTGTCCTGTTGAAAGGTCCAACGTCTCCCAAGCCTCAGGTGTGTGACGGACTGCATCACGTTTCCATCCAATATCTCCTGGTACTGAAGAGAATTCATGGTACCTTGCACACGCTGAAGCTTCCCTGTACCTGCAGAAGCAAAACAGCCCCAAAGCATGATTGACCCTCCACCATGCTTCACAGTAGGCAAGGTGTTCTTTTCATCATAGGCCTTGTTCTTCCTCCTCCAAACATAGCGTTGATCCATGGGCCCAAACAGTTCTAATTTTGTTTCATCAGTCCACAGAACACTATCCCACAACTTTTGTGGTTTGTCCACATGGCTTTTGGCATACTGCAGTCGACTCTTCTTATTCTTTGGAGACAGCAAGGGGGTACGCCTGGGAGTTCTGGCACGGAGGCCTTCATTACGCAGTGTGCGTCTTATTGTCTGGGCTGAAACTTCTGTACCCACATCTGACAAATCTTTTCTCAGTTCCTCAGCAGTCACACGGGGACTTCTCTCCACTCTACGCTTCAGGTAGCGCACAGCAGTCGAAGTCAGCATCTTCTTTCTGCCACGACCAGGTAGCGTTTCAACAGTGCCCTTTGCCTTGAATTTGCGAATGATGCTTCCTAAGGTGTCTCTTGGTATGTTTAACATCTTTGCAATCTTCTTATAGCCATTGCCCTTCCTGTGAAGAGAAATCACCTCTTCTCTTGTCTTCCTGGACCATTCTCTTGCCTTCACCATGTTTGTAACCACACCAGTAAATGTCTAGAAGGAGCTGAGTATCACAGTCATTTTAAAGCTGCCTAATTGGTGCTTATTATGCTTGATTGCTGCTCGGTGACATCCACAGGTGTTTTCAATACCTGATGGAAAGCACCTGTATGAACCTCTGTTCTTCAGAGTGGTAGTCTTTAAGGGGTTGAATAATTGTGGCAATGAAGAAACCACATAAGAACCATTTACTACTGTATTACATAAACAATTGATGTCATTTTAGTTGCATTTGGGTAGTTACAACGTCCTTGTAGGATTTGATTCTGAATACAATTCCAAATGTACACTATAGTCCCTAAACCCCTTTACAGCATTGGGGGTTGAATAATTTTGGACACAACTGTAGAAATCTAAACTATACACAATTGTTTATCGACCATACAGCTACCGAATGTATTAAAACCTACAAATAACTGGGTTCCCTGCACTTAGGAGAAATTGGACAAAAGTTTTAGTGAAAATATTTGTAAAGTGTGTAGTACATTTTTGCATTTGGTCCATTTCTCCTGTTAAAAACAAAACTTAAGCGGTAATAAACTACACTTTTTAACTTGTACCTACAACAGGTAAGCCAATAATAAGGATTACCTCTAGGTACAGTTAATTTCTCCTAAATGTTCCCTGTTTACGAGATATTCACACGTATAGCAGCCATTGAGAGTGGTGTGTCATGATCATGACTCCGGTGCGCATGCGCGCGAGTGATGTCATTGCGGTTCAGCAGCAATTCAGCCGAAATGGCTGTAGCCTGCGAACCCAGAAGGAAAACTGGGTGATCCAAACAGAGGTACATATAAAATCAGGTCAAATGATCAGGGTATCACAAGACATACAGCATTTGTAGGTAGCTGTAAGGGTCACACAGCCGTTGTATCTGAGAGGGTCTATACAATAATGAAGTGGAGGGAGTAAGTGTATAAGCAGGAAACGGGGGGGGGGGGGATGGCAAGGGGACAGGAAGGGAAGAAGGAAGAAGAGGGGAGGCATAAAAAGGGGACGAGGCAGTATACACAGAACAATGTAGACAAGAAGCACCAAAATTTCAATATACACCGTAGGGTATCAATATCTTAGACTGTAAGACCCTGTGCTTATGTTGCCCATATTTCTACTTTAATGTTCTTTTGACTCTGCTGCCAGACATCTTTTTGTAAAATTGCTAAAAAGTTCACATTGTACTTACCATTTAACTGTGGCAAACAAATGGTATTCTATGATTTCCTAATTATAAAAGATTGGCTCCATCTAGTGGCCATGATGTGGTATTTTCCTCATAGGGGTACGTTAGGAAAATGCCACATTATGGCCACAAGATGGAGAGGACGAGCAAACAAACATATAATACATATTACAAGGATTATTTGTAACAGGCTGTTGTAGGGCATGGCTGAGGTGTGAAATGAAGTATGAGGGAAGATGGAGACACTGGCAGTGCAGTTTACAGAGGGGTGTAGGGCTTGGCTGTGTGGTGTGGTAAACGTGCCTGAATCAATAGCCAAGTAAAATGCTTTGGTAGACCAGTACAGTATGTATTACCGTGTAGTTAGCAGTTTAGCTTTAAAAAAAAATGTGCAGTTTAAATGACCAGACCTGAAAAAAGCTGGCGTCTGGTCTCTATCCTCCTTCTAAGATTGTGGAAATCAATTTACAAAAACAAACCTGCATAGCAATGTTATCACTTTGCTGATATACACAGATACTTTTATCTAAAAACTTGCTACATAATACCACTAAGTAATGTAACAGAACTTCTTCATTCTGGAGATGTATATCTTTAAAAGCAGCAATTTTACAAAAATCCAACATTATTTGAAAAGTATTTTTTAACATTTTCAGGTTGCCTGTCCCCAATAAGGAGTTTCCCCTCACTTCCTCTTGTGTCACAGGGATAGAAAAGGAGAGAAAAATAAAAACCTTCCTCTTCCACTATATTTCAAAGTGAGGGAAATTGCTTAAGTTCTACTTTTTAAGTGGTTCTAAAGGCTGCCGTCCACCAAGAACAAAAGTAGGGGAAAAGCTCAAAAGTCTATTACGACATACCTACTTAAAACACACAAGATTTGCAGCATGTCTCAAGATAATACAGAACAAGCATCCTCACCGGTCCCACGCAGGATACCGCAGCTCATCCATTAGCTCAGGACAGTGACTATGCACAGCAACTTACAAAGGGGGACTTGGAATCTTGCTCGGAAACTATATACACCAAGCTAGCTGCTAAATTCCAATCAGGACTCCACAAGAGCAAAAATGTTCTCTCTCAGGAAATAGCCACATTGGGCTCCAGAACCGACCGCTTAGAAACCAAACATGATGAACTCAGCCTAGCTTATGGTGAGCTTTCCAGAGATCATGATCATTTACAAATGGCCTTTGCACAATTGCAGGCACAGGTTGAGGATCTTGACAGTCGCAACCGCAGGAATAATTTGCGAGTCAGGGGAGTCCTGGAGTCTGTGAATGACCTTTCACAAGCCATACCCAGCTATTCAAGTCTCTCTATCCGGACCACGATCCTAGGTCCTTTGCTTGTGACCGCATCCATAGAGCCCTGCGCCCAAAACCTCCTAATGATAAACCGCCTAGAGACATTGTTCTGTGTATGAAGGATTTCCTGACCAAAGAAGACATGCTCAGAGCTGCTCGCAATACCCCAACTATCACCTTTGAAGGTTCAGTTTTACAAATATTTCCAGATGTTTCTCCGGCTATGTTAGAGAAACGTAGAAAAACAAAGGAAATCACAACTGCCCTTTTCTTAGCTCGTATCCAATACAAATGGGGCTTTCCCTTTAAGCTGATAATTCCACATAATGGGAGCACATACATAGCCACATCCCTTCCCGAAGGCCGAGAAATCCTGGCCAAATTGGGCCTGGCAGACGCCCCATCACCTCAACGTCCACCTTCCACCCCTCGGGTTTCTCCCAATTGGCATGCTCCATCTCCAAGAAGGGATAGAAGGAGAGTCAGACAGGAACCAGGATGAAAAGACCTTGCTCATTTACATATTACACATTGTTTTGATGGTCTTTTGTAGGATGCTGCAAATTGTTACATGTTCATATATCATTACTTTTGATCTGTTATTTAGTTACTTGGATGTGCAAAAACCCAGCATGGGTCTTCGGACCCTCATTTTGCCACCCATATGCTCATAGAAATCTTTGATACGTGACCCCACCCTGCCACCTGGCATGGTCGGCGATGTCGCCGTCCTGACGAGGGGTGACAGCTCCGCTTCCCGTGTTTTAAGGTGGCGGAGTTTGGGCCCGTTTGGCCCTTTGATGATAAGCTTTCTGTCTTTTCAGGGAAGGCAGTTAGCCCACAGTTTATTGTGACTGCTTTAGTTGTAGGGGCTCTTAAGGCCCCAATTCTATTGTTTTTGTTTTTTTGACAGTTTTGGTACACGATATTACTCATATACAAATTTGTGGACACCCCAGTAACTATATTGGGACTTGGATGCTCCATAAATTGATTTTGACAGATTTCACCTTCTATGATGTGGTTCCAGATATTCCACTAACTAGACAAACTATTGTTGATACCTTTCAGCTGGATACAATCATGTTGACTGACACTATTTTTTTTTCCCATGGCTATCCATTGCATCTCACATACTGTCCAGGGTTTCAATTCTCCAAATAAGCATAAAACGGCCTTCCAACCAGTGTAAGCGCCTAGGTGCAAAAATTATTCTATTACAGGAAACTCATTTTGCGGTCGCTAAACACCCAACATATTTTCATAGATCTTACAGACAAGGGTTTTATACTTTACACTCTACTAAAAGCAGAGGGGTGGCAATTTTGTTACATAACTCATTCCCCTTCGATATTAAACATGTATAACGTGACCCTGAGAGTAGATTTATCATTATTAAAAGGCACACTTTTGGGTCTTGAACTCACGATCGTGAATGTTTATGCACCAAATTCAGCTCAGGATTCCTTCTTTTCTCATTTTTTCACAGTTCTTGATAGGTTTCTTTCCCCTCATTTACTGGTGGGAGGGGATTTCAATCTGGTGGCTAACCCCCTTTTGGACAGAAGGTCGTCCTCACCATGTTCCCAGGCCTTCCCAAAATCCCTTACTAAAAAATTGGAAACACTTCAACTAGTAGACTCCTGGAGGGCACACAATGTAGGAGCCAAAGATTACTCATTTTACTCCCACCCACATGACTCTTATGCTAGATTAGATTATATCTATTGTTCCCCTATTCTGCTAGCCAACTCTAGGAAGGCATGTATTCATTTAAGTCCCTGGTCGGATCATAATATAATGGCATTGTCTATCACTTTCATAGGTCTTCCACCCACCCCCTATTCCTGGCGCCTTAATGACTCTATGCTCACGGATATTAATTCCCGTCAAGAAGTAGTTACATCTATTCAGGAATTCTTTCAGCTAAACACAACTCCTGATATCTCCCCAGCTACTTTGTGGATGGCCCATAAGGCGGTTATGCGAGGCCGCCTCATTTCTATGGCCTCAACTAAGAATAGGGAACGGTGGAAACAAATTCAGAAACTTACCAGACAATTAGAAACACATTATAGAGCTCATATTGGCAATCCATCTCTTTTGAACAAAACAATAATCACAAAAGTGTTTAGAGCTGAATACTTTATTATCCCAGAAAACTGAAAAAGCCCTACGTTGGGCAAAAGCTTCTTTTCTGTTACATAGCAACTCGGCGTCTACTATGTTTGCACGGAAATTAAACCATTCTATACGACCCCCACATATCTATAAATTAAGAACTAAAACCAACAGCTTCTCCTCTTTGCCTCATGAAGTCCTGGACATTTTTTTTAAATTTTACTCTACCCTATTAGCTCCCCCACAATTACCTTCTGCTCCCCTAAACGGCTCCTGGCTTGAGTCTATCCCCCTCCCTACTCTCACATCTTCTCAAGTATCCTCCCTTAATGCCCCATGTACATTGGAGGAAATAACCCGTGCGATTAGCGCACTAAGAACTTGATGGGTTTACGACCAGCTATTATAAACATTTTGCTACTACACTCGCTCCTTTTTTGCTGTCGTTATTCAATCATGTTTTGCAGGGTGGCAGGTTCTCTGAGGAGATGCTGTTTGCTAATATGTCTCTTTTGCCTAAACCCTTAAAAGACCACCATCTCCCCCAAAACTATAGACCTATTTTGGTACTGAACAATGATCTGAAAATTTTCAGCTGTATTCTGGCAGATAGGTTGGCCTCTATTATACCCACTTTGGTCTCACCGGACCAATCAGGATTTATCCCAGACAGCTTTATCACAGACAACATTTGCCTCACGCTAAATGTTATACAGGACGCCAATTTGCACTCCAAGGAAGTTTTATTACTGAGCCTGGACATCAACAAGGCCTTTGATAGCGTCCTCTGGCCCTATCTGTTTTTTCTACTGCAGAAGATGGGCTTCAATGCCGAATTTCTGTCTGGTAATACATGCCTTGTACGACTCCCCCAAAACAAGAATCCGACTCCCAGGTTGTAATTCTGATTTTTTTCACACTGGGCAGGGGTACCCGTCAGGGCTGCCCACTTTCACCCCTATTATTTGCGCTGGTCTTGGAACCCTTGGCTATTGCAATAAGATCACATTCAGATATTTCTGGTTATCCATAACTGGTTTCGCATTTCAAACTATGTATGTATGCAGACGATGTTACGCTTTTCCTCACTAACCCATTATTGTCATTGCCCAATTTATGGACATTATTGAATGACTTTACTGCAGTATCAGGTCTTACAGTAAATTTTACCAAATCAGTGGTTCTGCCTGTTAATGTTACTGGCTCCCTGAGTGCATCTCTCTGCAATTCTTTTCCATTTCCTTGGGCCACTGACCGGATCCCATACTTGGGTATCTACCTCACTCCCAAATTTTCAAAACTATTTGCCGTTAATTATCCACCGTGTGTGTCTCGTCTTGCTACACTTTTGAAGATCTGGCATGGATACCCCATCTCATTCTTGGGCAGAGTCACGGCAGCAAAAATGAACATCTTGCCTAAATGACTTTACCTATTTAGGGCACTCCCTATCTTAGTCTCAAAGGTGTTCTTAGATAGCTTTCAACGGACGGTTAATAATCGTTTTACCTCATGGGTCCTATACCGATCACAACAGGCGGGAGGCTTTGGACTCCCCAATTTCTGGTTTTACTACCTGTTGGCCCGTTTTGCACAGATATCTCAATGGTCAACTATCAATTGCCAGATCCCTTGGATTAGATTTGAATCCCAGTCTATTGGTCCATACTATCTTCCAGGCATATTACGGTCAAAAACGCCCCCCCGTTTATTATTGACCTATAATTCTATTGTTGCCCAATCGCTAATGCTTTGGTCCCGATATAAATTTAAATTAAATCTTGTCTCCTCTATCTCCCCAGGTTCATCATTTTTTGGTGACCTGAATTTTACTACAGCATTCTCATCCCCACAGGCATTTTGTTGTTGGTATTATAGATCCCTCATCAGGTTATCTGACTTTCAAAGGGGAGGATCTTGTATCACTTTTGAGATGCTTCGTATACTTTTTGACATCCCGCTCCGAGAATATTATCATTATCGACAGATTAGACATTTTTTCTTCTTACATTTTGGTCTGATACCTTTCTCCTCGATCTCACTTTTCGAACAAATTAGCCGTGACTCTCTCAGGGGTAGGGGTCTCATTTCGGATTTGTATCACCAATTTCTGGTTGCTGCCTTCCCATCTCCCCCCCTTTATAGACAGAAGTGGGAGGAGGATGGTGATGTCACCTTGTCTGAGGAGGATTGGGAGTCCATGGTGGATAATATGTGTAAGAGCTCTAGATCTCTTTCTGTCCGGGAAACTACCCTCAAAATATTAACCAGATAGTATTATACCCCACATAGATTACATATCATGTTTCCAGGGACGTCCCACCTTTGCTTCCGGGGCTGCGGCCTTACTGGTACCTTGGTGCATATATTTTGGGACTGCCCAAGCCTCTCATTGGTATGGCGCAAGATCTCAGATGCGGCCTCCGCTGTGGCAGAGGCCCCGATACATCTGTCCATACAGTCTTGCCTACTAGGAGCCCATATCCCGGGAGTTCAGACTGAGGTTATGAGACTAATCCATACCATCTGTATATCAGCCCTATGGGCTATAGCCCTACATTGGAAATCCCTCACGGTACCATTGGCCGCAGTTCTGCATAGAATTGATCCAGTGATGCTCACGGAGAGAATTCATTACACCTTATTGGATAAGATGCACTTATTTGACAGAAAATGGGAAGTCTGGAGAACTTACAGGCATTTACTATCTGACTAATGTCCACTTATATTTTGGTTGATTGAGTCATTTTCTTGGTAGCTATATAGCTTTACATACCCCTCTACTGCTATATATACTGCTCATGTACTTAATTCCTCTTCTCTTTCTTCCCTTTTTTTTACTTTACATGGTTGTACCATTTGAAATACGTGTTACAAACGTGCCTTGTTCTTGTTGTATGCCTTACTTGATACTGTACTGCCATTTTGTAGTATATTTCTTGACAAAAAAAAAAAACATGTTTGACAAGGAGCGTCAGTGAGGGGGAGGGGGGCTTTATGTGGGAAATAGGGCATGCTATGTAAGCCCTGTGTACTTTAGTAAACCGTTTTGGGCATATAAAGCACACCTAAGGTACTACACTGATTAAACATCTGAAAAAAGTAAGTGTTTATTAGCAACTAGTACCCATAAAACAGAGAACCAGCGACAATTTAATATAAGCACAAGATAAACGTAAATTGGAGTCATTAAAGGCAACAGATGGTGTCACTGACACCTGATAACTAAATTTACTGCCGACAATGACACAATCACCCCCAGTCTGTGCTCAACATGATGACTTCAGCTGGTGTTTCCCAGTTCATCATTTTACAGAACTTAAAAAAGAAAAAAAAGTTAAGAACAGGAAGTCACCAGCAAAACCTCTCTGGTATTCCACACTATAGAATATTAAATCTGAGCCAATGTGGGAAATCTGAAAACTGACATGTTATAAACACATGCAATGGACAGAAAATCATTGTCATTGTGAGAAAGTGCACTAATCCAAAAAGGAGAGCCATACTTTTATGCAACTTTGCAACAGGCATTTATTGTGCTGAGAAAGTGTTGACAGTTAGGTATACATATATGGTCACAGACACAATTTTCAAACTTTTGGCTCTGTATGCCAACAGAATAAATTTAAAACAAAACAATCTAAATGATTTTGAAGTGCAGACTTTCAGCTTTAATTCAAGGGGTTGAACATAAATATCAAGTACAAAGTTTATAAACTGCAACCATTTTTATACACAGTCCTCCTTTTTCAGGGGCTCATATGTATTGGACAAATGAATATAATCATAAATAAAATTTATTTATTTCAGGTACTTATATAGCGCTGTCAATTTACGCAGCGCTTTACATATATATTGTACATTCACATCAGTCCATAACCCTCAAAGGGGTGTACAATCTAAGGTCCCTAACTTACATTCATACATACATATACTAAGGCCAATTTAGACAGGAGCCAATTAACCTACCAGCATGTCTTTGAAGTGTGGGAAGAAACCGGAGTACCCGGAGGAAACCCACACAGGCACAGGGAAAACATGCAAACTCCAGGCAGGTGGTGCCGTGGTTGGGATTTGAACCAACGACCCTAGTACTGCCAGGCGGAAGTGATAACCATTTAGCCACTGTGTTGCCACTGTGCTGTGCTAAATAAAATGTTCATTTTTAATATTTTGTTGAGAATCCTTTACTGACAATGACTGCCTGAAGTCTGGAACCCATGGACATTACCAAAGATGGGGTTTCTTCCTGATGCTTTGCCAGGCTCTAACTGCAGCTGTCTTCAGTTGTTCTTTGTTTGTGGGTCTTTCTGCCTTAATTTTGCCTTCAGCAAGTGAAATGCATGATCAATTGGGTTGAGATCAGGCGATTGACTCGGCCATTGAAGAATATTCCACTTCTTTTCCTTCAAAAGCTCCTGGGTTGCTTTTGCAGTGTGTTTTGGATCATTGGCAATCTGTACTGTGAAGCGCCTTCCAATCAACTTTGCTGCATTAGGCTGAATCTGGGCTGACAGTATATCTCTAAACACTGCAGGATTCATCCAGCTGCTGTCTTCTGTCACATCATCAATAAACACCAATGACCCAGTGCCAGTGGAAGCCATGCATGCCCATGCCATCACACTGCCCCCACCATGTTTTACAGATGATGTTTTGTGCTTTGGATCATGAGCTGTTCTAAGCCTTCTCCACACTTTTTTCTTCCTGTCATTCTGGTGCAGATTAATCTTAGTTTCATCCGTCCAAAGAATGCTTTTCCAGAACTGGTCTGGCTTTTTTAGATGTTTTTTGGCAAAGTCTAATCTGGCTTTTCTATTCTTCAGGCTTATGAATGGTTTGCACCTTGTGGTGAACCTTCTGTATTTGCTCTCGTGAAGTCTTCACTTGATTGTTGACTTTGACAATGATACGCCCACCGCCTGGAGAGTGTCCTTCACTTGTCTGGATATTGTGAATGGGTGTTTCTTTACCATAGAGAGGATCCTGCGATCATCCACCACAGTTGTCTTCCGTGGACCCCCATGCCCTTTTCTGTTGCTGAGCTCACCAGTGTGTTTTTCTTTCCTCAGAATGTACCAAGTTGTTGAAATGGCCACTCCTAATGTTGCTGCTATCTCTCCGATGGATTTGTTTTGTTTTTGAAGCCTTACAATGGCCTGTTTCACTTGCATGGACAGCGCCTTTGAACCCATGATGTAGGTTCACAGCAACAGATTCCAAATGTAAATACCACACTTAGAATCAACTCCAGACCTTTTACCTGCTTAATTGATAAAGAAATAATGAAAGAGTAGGCCACACCTGGCAATGAAACAGCTTTTGATTCAATTGTCCAATTACTTTTGGTCCCTTGAAAAAGGGCAGATGGCTTCTCTTAAGAGCTGTAATTCCTAAACCCTTCCTCCAATGTGGATGTGCATACCCTCAAATTCAACCTGAGAGTGTGCACTTTCAGCCCATATCCATTATATAACTATAGCTTGAACATGTTTTGGTAAATACGTGAAAAAAACTAAAATTGTGCCTGTGTCCAAATATATATATGGACCTTACTGTATGAAGGGGTAGCTTTACAAAGAAGACCGTGATCTGTACACAGTCAAGTCTTTATGACCTTTCCTAATATACGGCCACATTTATTTGGCGAGTTGTTTAAAAGAAGGGAGGAGCACGCTGGTGTGTATCTCACTAATACTGTGTTGGACAATGACACAGTTAAAGGACTTCACACAAATTTGGACAGTTGCTATTAGTTATTACCGGTACAGCGCTGAGCAAACCCTTTGGCGCTATATAAACTCGATGTAATAATAATAATAATAATTACCGCGTGAAAATTAATTTTACTGTGTTGGACATTTGCACCGTTCAAGGACTTCAAGTTATTTTTATCGGCATGATTGCTATTGCTTACCGCCAAGTGAAAATTGACATGAGACTGCATGTTTCCTGACCCTCTGTCTGAACAGTGCTAAATTGGCCCTGTGGCGATGACATTCACTCTCCAAAATAAAAAAAAAACAAAACACTATAAATACACACCAAACTGAGTATGTGCAGTGTGTCTCCTATAGCTCTGTACTATCAACAGATGGATTGGGGACTGTGGAAGAAGGGGAAGATCAGAAAAGACAGGATCAAACAGTCTTTTTAACACAATGCAGAGGATGAACTCCTTCGGTTTCATAGTGAGTATATACCAAGCATGCTTTACTGCATATACAGACTGATTTTACTGTTCTGAGTTTAGTAACACTTTAACAACGTTAATACATATACAGTATATAATGTGCAAATACAAGCAATTCTGTCAAAAATACAGAGCAAAGTTTTCAACCAAGGACTTTTGCACAAAATGATTATCCATGATACAATGTCATTATAACAGTGCCTTTTATAACATAGGTAAGAATTTTGTTGCAAATTTGTACCTATTACAGGGCTGAAGTTCTGAAATTTAACCTATTCTTCAATTTTTACTTTTTTTTTTATAAAAGATCAGTCAACTTGGAGGGCAGCTGAAATCTAACATACCAAAAAAAAAAAAAAGATGCAGTATTTAAGAGGAGAGAAGACGAAGCTATGTCACTAAAGCTAGAATGCATGTTGCAACACCAATTTCCAGGTTGTCTGCAGGTACAGTTTAGGTATCAAGCTATGCGATGTATTTAAAAACTGTAACTTAATCTATACAGTAACAAGCTAGTAGGCAGAATCTACTGTGCTGGATTTAGCAAGAGGTTGCAAACTCCCAAGTTCCTGTTTTGACATGTACTGCTGTAATGAGCCTGAGACAGATAAGCAGACTTCAACACAACCCTCTGCAGGAGCTCCAATGTGGCAAGATAGCTCAGTCGCCTCTGTTGCAACTCTCAGCCGGAAGGATATGTGTTCAGTGTTTGGCTTTCCTCCCTACGTTTTGAAACCATGGTTTTAGACTTGCTGGACCAAACATCTGTGTTTGGCATTAAAAAAAAAAAAACAGTAATCTGCTAGGAGCAAAATGGCTGTACTAAAATGACAGTAGGTTATTCTAGACACCTGGTGCCTAACCTGGAGCTCTTTGGTTGTATGGCTCTTGGAACCCGAGAGCCGGTTCACACTATAGAAACGCAGTCCAGATTCATTCCGCATGCGTTTTTGATGTGTTCTGGTGTGGTTTTTATGCTTTTTGATGCGTTCTCATGCGTTTTTTATGGATTCCTGTTAATTTTTCCCCTCTCCTTTTCTTCAATTTAAATAGGGACAAGTGCGTTCTGCTGTGTGTTTGATGCGTTTTACCCCGTTCCAGTTCAGTTCTGTGCAAAAAAAAATGCAGCCTGTTCTACTTTTCTTCTGCAACCGGAATGCACTAGAACTGCAAGCACTGATGTGAACTTTGACAATGACAACCATATAACCTACTTTCTGTGCATTTTGGATGCAGAAAAAAAGCATCTGAAATGCATATAGTGTGAACTGGCCCTAAGAGTCTGTATTTAAAGTGGGAATACTGATTATAAAGTGGCAATAGCAGTGATCCCTACTAGTCTCATATAACACGTTCTGTCTTTCACTGACCTCTGCAGCATGTCTCCAGTCTCTAACTAAACCTGCACCGTGTACAGTCTCTGACCATCACTTGCCTCTAGGATGTCAGGAGTCCTTTCTAGCAGTACATATACTGAACATTGGATGAAGTTCTTTGGTGATGTCAGGGGCCACAGATAAGGCCCTCAATACCTTGTAAATAGACAACCATAGTTCTAGACAGAGCACTGCTATGTCTGCTCTTAACATTTAAAGAAGTTGTACAAAACACTTTAGATTTAGGCCTCATGCCCACAGGGCAGTTTGAAACCTCTCCTAGAAGCTTTTCCCCCTGGCAGCAGCATTTTTGCAGAAAAACCGCCTGACGCTTGTGAAAGTGTTTAACTCGCGTTTACAGGCGTCAAGTGCTTGGGCATTAATTAATTTCATTGGCCAGAATAATAATTTATTCTGGCCATTGAATGGAATAACGCTCAAGCGCTAAATGCATAGAGCATTAACACGCGTTTACAAGTATCAAGTGTTTTTTCTGCCAAAACGCTGCTGCTCATGGACGCACTGACAGTGGGGGTTTTATCCTGCTCTAAACGCAGCAAAAAGTCTATGTGTGCATGAGACCTAAAAGTGGTTTTAAACCCAAAACCAAAAATATAATATATTTCAGCTTATGAAACATTAGATGTGGTGGCTGCATTCGTTGTTTTTTTAGGCTTTTTTCCTGTTTTCACCTGGTGATCTGGCCAGTAATACACCTCTAGTATTAGTGTGCCCCCCCCACTCTGGATGAATGAGCACAGGGGACAAAGCAGATAGCAGCATTGTCAGTCTGGGGTGAGGATAGTGTTAAAAGTACAGATTCAAATACACTAACAAATTGTAGCTAAACTCCAACTCACACTTTATAATCACTTATAGCAAACTTTTTTTTCCCCCTTTTCGGATCAAGGTTGTACATAAATATATAAAAGCTGATCATTGTAATAACCTCTGCCAGTGTTAACTGGTTTGTCTCAACCATGTAAACTGATACATTCTGCTGGAGATCTTGAGCTTTTAAAAAAACAGATTTTATGGCTGGATCACCAGATGAAATTAGAAGAAAGCAAGCCTAATATAAAAAGAAAACTAATGCAGCCATTACATCTAAGAATTGGTAAGCTGCAATATAAAACCATAAATCTTTGCTTTAGGTATTCACCTAACACTAGCCCGTAAGGTCCCCATGCCTCTAATGCTGAGGACTAAGGAATAAAATCCAGCCAATTCAGCTTGCAGTTCTCTGTTATGTCAAAACATTGGAGCAAATATTGCATATTGTGTTAAAAGAAGTCTCCAGGCTTAACAGAAAAAAGGTTGAGAAACACTGCCCTAGATACTAAAAGCAGAATCAGGAAGACAGTCACCAAAGCATGCAACTTTAACCACTAGCCTACAGGGCACTTATACCCCCTTCCTGCCCAGACCAGTTTTCAGCTTTCAGCGCTGTCACACTTTGAATGACAATTGCGCAGTCATGCAACACTGTACCCATATGACATTTTTATCATTTTTTTTTTAGACAAATGGAGTTATATTTTGGTGGTATTTAATCACATATGGGTTTTTTATTTTTTGATAAACCAAAAACAACAGAAAATTTTGAAAAAAAACAAATTTTTTCTTAGTTTTTGTTATAAAATTTTGTAAATAAGTGATTTTTCTCCTTCACTGATGTGCGCTAATGAGGCTGCAGTGATGGGCACTGATAGGCTGCACTGACGAGGCACTAGTAGGTGCCACTGATGGGCATTGACAGGCATCACTGATGAGCACTGAAAGGCAGCACTGATAGGCGGCACTGACTGGCACTGTTAGGTGGCACTGACTGGCACTGTTAGGTGGCACTGATTGGCAGCACTGATCGGTGGCACTGACTGGCATTGATAGGTGGCACTGACTGGCACTGATAGGTGACACTGAAAGGCAGCTCAGATGGGCACCAATATATGTGGCATTGATGTGCACTGGTAGGCACTGATATGTGGTATTGCTGTGGCACTGATGGGCACAGGCAGGTGGCACTGATGGGCACTGGCAGGTGGCACTGCTGGGGCCACACTGATCATCAGTGCCCTGATGATCAGTGTACATGTCCCCTCTGAGGAATGCCGATTACCGGCTCTCCTCTCCTCTCGAGCTGTCAGCGTGACAGCTCGAGAGGAGAGAACTGCCGATAACCGGCATTTTCCTATCTGCATTTGATCAGCTGTGATTGGACACAGCTGATCACGTGACCAAGCCGACATCTTCGGCTCTTTCCGTTGATCGGTGAGCCGTTGTCCGAGGTACACAGCGCACCACCAATCGCTGTGCTGTGCACTCCCGCATCTGCGCATGCACCGTTAGAGTGGGAGGACGTCATATGACGTCCTCCCAGAACGAGAGAACCGCCTTGTGTCCATCATTGGCGGGTGGGAGGTGGTTAAAAGTCGCAACAGCAGTTCCCACACCTGTTTGACTTTTCAACAGGTTTTTGACTTGTCTCAACAGGTTTTTCTTCAGGAGCTTCATGTGTTAATCTGAAAGATGGGGGCAGGTCCAGACAGTTTGCATTTGAAATCAATTTGAGATGCTTCTGAGATCATTCAGAATTCATTGACAAGTGCATTTGACTTTCATTTAAACTCCTTCTGGCCTAAATGTAACCTTCTTTAAGCCATTTTGCATTCCCATAGATTTGTATGCAGTTTTGACACAAACAAAAGCCAGTCAACACAGGCATTAAGTTTGTATGTCAAGCCATGTGTTCTCTCTAGAGTTTGAAAAATAAGTGTTGCCATGCAAAGATTTTTTTTCATCACTGAGCCCACTTTCTGCTAGAAAAAGCACAGTGTCAAACAAAGCACAGAAAAAAAATAAAAATACATAGAAACAGACTAGAGACATGGGGACCTTAGATGTCAGCAAGTTGGGTAAGTGCTGAGGGAAAACAAAAAGATGGATCATTAAATACGGAAAAAGCCTTTTAATGGAGAAGTGGTCTTTGCAGATTTGTATACATAACAGCACAAATGTGCCTATTTCTGAACAGGTAAGTTTGTCGGGCAGAACTGATTGCCAGATGGGAGGGTAGTGTGCAGGTGTGGTTGGTGATGGGGTAGCAGAGGGGACACTTGTGGGGCAGAGATGTCAATCACTGAGTAGAGTGTGCAGTGGCAGCAAAAAGAGGCAGTTCTGACAGAATGGAGAAGCTGTAACCAGACAGTGAAGTGCCTTGGAAGGGATGTACTATGAGCAAGGGGTTAATACAGGCCTTCACTTACAATTAATAAATGCCATTATTCTAACTCTACCCCTTCTTTGTTACAGATATAAAAGGTTCCACATCCTCCTTGGATACTCGCCTCACATCCCAGGAGGCTTCAGAACAGTCTTCCACAGTTGACCAATCTCGCACAGGCACAGTAGAGGGCCAGCTGTGTGTGATTAGGAAGTGACAGCTGGCTCCCAAATTCAGGATAGGTCCAAAAACCATTGTGAAGACTTTGGGAGCCAGTTAGACCGCACTGCACCTCATGGACTGGTAGGTATGCATATTTAAAAATTCAGCAGCTACAGCATTTTATTATTTGGATAGCCAGGTGATGTTCCTTATTAAACAACACACCTTTTGGTCACAGGTGTTAAAGAGAGAAAATATAGGAAAAGGAGCTTTGAGTTCCAAGTGCTGACTAAGAAAATATAACATTCATGAGGAAAGAAAGGCAAACAGGGAAAAAGACAGGAGAGAACTTTGGAAAAGCTAAACTCACAATATGTAGAACAAATGTATTTTTATGGAAAGATAGACCAAGAAAAACAGACACAGACAGAAAGAAACGGTGTGTCTTTGTAACATGTCAGTGAGTGCTATGATGACTTATGTAGATATGTTATTGATGAGTCTCTGTAAAGAAGCAATTTAAATTGCCGAACTGCATAGAGTCAATGGGTCTGCAAGCCTCCTAATCAAAAGGCCAGTTTATTAGGCTTTAGGGAACAGGACTGTGACCAGTGGGAGCAAAAAATGCCCCGGCATCAGTGGCATGAAACAATGCACCATTATTGGTGTCAGTTGTAGTAGTGCCCCAAGGCGAATTAAGGCAAGTAAAGAGTCACATCCATCCCTCAGGCCATAGTATGGAGACCATTGATTACTACTACTCCCCCTGCAGTGATGTGAAGAGTGTAAACATGAAAGGTTATTTAATACAAGTGATATATGTTTAAAAAACAATTGCTGCTCAATCTAAAGCTGACCTTGAATTACAATTTGCTTATACCAGGGCTCAACAAATCCCAGGCACCAGGTTGCCATAGTGACTAGAAATTGAATCCTGGTGCTTCGGCTTTTGTCAGCCCATCTCCTGTTGCAGAGATACCCAATTTGTATCGCCCGATTCCTGGGACATGAAGTTTTGAGCCCAGGGCAGGTAGTTTTTCCTCTGCTTTTAGCCCCAGGGCTCACTTGTCAGGTGGAAGCATTTAGGCAGCCGATTGCTTCCACACACGTGGGTAAAGTGCTCTCCCACTATGTATCCGGGGCTACGCTTGCCAGCCTGTGGGCCTGACATAGCGAGTTTTCCCCCCCATATATGCATGCACAAATGTAAACGCATGTGTTGGGGTGCCTACACATAAAAACATTGATTGTGTTACACGATACATATTGCCGCGAACGCTAGAATGAGAGTAATAATTCTCGCACAAGACTTCCTCCATAACGCTAATCTGATGACCTATAGGGGGCTTTTAACGTGTCGAATATAGAAAATATAGGGTACTGAAATTTGGCTCCTATTTTTTTTTGGCTGGCTTCCAGATTAAAAGCAAATTTGTTAAGGCCTGGATTATACAATATTCTCTAGATTTATCAACCATTAACTAGTGAGCGAGCCTACATAAAAAATATCTATTCAGAAGACCGTGTGTGTGCGGAAACAAGGGTGGTTTCACATAAGAATTTACTGGCACATAAAAACTGATCAACTAGGTTGTCAAGACCAGGTTTTGGTAAAGGATTCTTGCCCATTTCCCAGAAGACATGCTTACCCAAGAGTAGGAAAACACTGGTTGTAAGGATGATAAAGAGGTAGAGAAAAATCTCTATAGTAAGGGACTCTAAATTTTTGTCCACTTTATGTCCACCTTAAAATACGTGAAAGTAGGGACTAGAACCATCACCTTGTTAAGGCTAGAGATCAATGGATCTACCACTGGTAATGCCAACCTGTTTACCAATTCTTCAAATAGATAGAAAACATAAAAACACTCAGAATCTTTCCATTCCTGCAGCTACATTTATCAGCACAGTTTTAACACAGCAATGGGAATCTGGCAGTTCTGGGCACAGGTGCAGACTGGAACCACTGGCTGTGACAGCTGGGTCCAGCACAAAGCCCAGAAGATGAAATGATAGGCTTCTGATCCTGCTTAAAAAAAAAACTTCTCTGGAAAATTACTGTAAACACAATGCTTCCACACTGTGTTTACTATTAGAAGTGATCTGTTGCTTCAGAGCTGACTGAGAGCCTAGATTAGGTCTCCACAGAACAGATCTAGAGGCCTCCCCCCACCACACCAAAACAATTGTAAAAATTAGATTCTATGATAATTATTACCCCCCCCCCCCCCCCACTTGAAGCCTGCCTTTACACGCACATGAACTTTAATGGCATCCCAGTATTACTCCGTAGGGTTCAATATTGAGTTGGCCCACCCTTTGCAGATATAACAGCTTCAACTCTTCTGGGAAGGCTGTCCACAAGGTTTAGTAGTGTGTCTATGGGAATGTTTGGCCATTCTTCCAGAATCGCATTTGTGAGGTCAAGCACTGATGTCGGACTAGAAGGCCTGGCTCGCAGTCTACGCTCTAAATCATCCTTAAGGTGTTCTATGGGGTTGAGGTCAGGACTCTGTACAGGCCAGTCAAGTTCCTCCACTCCCAAACTCGCTCATCTATGTCTTTGTGGACCTTGCTTTGTGCACTGGTGAGAAGTCATGTTGGAACAGGAAGCAGTCATCCCCAAACTGTTCCCACAAAGTTTGGGAACATGAAAGTGTCCAAAATGTTGACGTCACCGCGCTCCCAGAATCCTCCTCGCGTACCGACGCGTTGCGTCACGGTAACACGTGACTTCCTCAGGACACGTGACCCTGAGGAAGTCACGTGTTACCGTGACGCAACGCGTCGGTACGCGAGGAGGATTCTGGGAGCGCGGTGACGTCATTTCCAGCGTGGCGGCCATATTTGAAATCCCTGTATTAAAATACCCATGCAGGAGATTTATAGCATGGGGTATTGAAGGCTTGTGAGGAGACAAATATAAATGTGAGTGGGCAATCTTTTCCATACCTACATTACTAAATAAACAGGTTTACACTATGTGAGTCTCTCTTGTGTTTATATATGAACCGAGGAGCAGACTGCTGATAGAGTATTAGAGGCGAGGAAGGTCCTGGTGAGCTATCAAAGTGGTGTCCTGTTTAAAAGCGAGCTGACCCTGTGGGGTCGGGACAAGGAGGTGAGAGGCCATCACGGCTAAAGTTTGGATTCACACAGTGTGGTCACGTGCGACACATGCATGAAAATTGAAAAAAGTTTTTGTTGCATCTGGACATTATAATTAATTTTCTGTGGATCTATTATCATATCATCATATTAACAGATGGTTGGAGTGATTAAGATTGGCACTAATTTGCACTTTATCTGTAAGATTTGGAATACACGGGTTGCACAAAAATTTTTTGTATGCACTATTTTGCACATTTATTTAGTACCTTGTGGTAATATTTGGAGCACTTGTATAATCAGTTTTGCACTTTATATTTATTATTATTTAGTATATTTAGAGATAGCGCTGCACTTTATATATATATTTATTCATTCACTTTAGTTGGTAAGGAGTGTTGTGTCAGCAGCTTGGTGAATAGGGCCCCATTCCTAGCGCAGGAAGTTCTTGCATTTAAATGAACTAAGAAAGAGCTCACCAGCTCCCTAGCAGACCATTGAGAGTTACAAGTTGTCTGCCTTGGTGGCAGATGGTGCTTGCCGTTCATTCGTTCCCAGACCTCTGAATAAATGACGCAGCTGTGCAGACGGAGTCCTGCACACCCACGCAGTTTTTGAATTGTGACAGTGGGTGCGGGGAGAGGATCCCCCACCTGCTGTCACAGTGGGGAATATGGGTGTAACATGCTACTAAAATAAACTTATCCTTTAACCACTTGCCTACCGGACACTTATACCCCCTTCCTTACCAGGCCAATTTTCAGCTTTCAGCGTGGTCGCATTTTGAATGACAGTTGCGCGGTCATGCAACATTATACCCATATGAAATTTTTATAATGTTTTTCACACAAATAGAGCTTTCTTTTGGTGGCATTTACTCGCCACTGGGTGTTTTATTTTTTGCACTATAAACAAAAAAATAGCAAACAATTTGAAAAAAAAAAGTTTTTCTTTGTTTCTATTATAAAATTTTGCAAACAGGTAATTTTTCTATTTCACTGATGTGCGTTGATGAGGCTGCACGGATAGGCGGCACTGATGGATGGCACTGCTGGGCGGCACTGATGGGCACAGGTGGGTGGCACTGCTGGGCAGCACTTTCTGGGCACTTGTGGGTGGTATTGCTGGGCACCCATCATCAGGGCACTTATCAGTGCCCTGGTGATCAGTGCTGATCCCTCCTCTGACAACTGCTGGTTCTTGGCAGTACTTTCCTCACGCTGTGACAGCATGAGGAAAGTGCAGCCGATAACCGGCAATTGCATTTCCCGGTGATCAGTGTGTCATTGGACACGACTGATCACGAGGTAAAAGGCCGCTGTGATTGGCCTTTTACCATATCACGTGATCAGCTGTGTCCGTAGGACACAGCGATCACGAAGATCGCCGGGTGCGTGCCTCCGGGAGCGCACAGGAGAGCGTGTTCTGGGAGGATGTCATATGATGTCCACCTAGAACTGGCTGGCCGCAGTGAAGCTGTCATTGGGCTATCTGCGGTCGGCAAGTAGTTAAAGAATAAATGCGTTACTTCTTTGGCCACATGTGTGTGTGGTTCAAAAGGGTAAACTAGGAGGCAAGGCACCAAAGTGAGTAAGCAATGGCACTAAACAATTCCTAATGTTCTAAAAGGGCTAAACATGCGTTAAAGTTGTACCTCTTTATTCCTTAGGAAAGGTAATCAAGTTGACTAGGCTACCACCAAAAGGCTCAGGAGGGAGTAGAAACCGTCTGCCAAGAATTTTTTAACTAGTCTAGAAGAGTAATCTTTTGCAGTGGTTTTCAAATGATCATCTTAGTATCCTATCTATAAAAAAACATCCGCCAACACTGAATTCTTACTGCATGTGGAAAAGACTGCATGGAGCAGGCTTTTTTTTTTTTTTTTTATGCTTTAGCGGTGTCCAGCCTCCTAGAGGTAGGGTATATAGAGTTCTGCAGTCTCCCACAGTAAACACTAGGAGAATTATAAATGCCTATGGCTATCCTTTAGCACATGTTGCACACTAAGCAGTGATGGTGGATAAAACATTTGTTGGCTCACAGCAACTATGCTGGCTCACAGCTAGGCTAATATTGGTTTAAATATGTAACCATATCTGTTAATTATAAAATTGCATTCAGTGATAGATGTTCCTTTTAGATGCAATATCTGCCAGTCTCCATCCTAAGGGCTAGAAATTCTCTTCTGTACATAATGCCCACTGTTATACCCTCCACCACTCCTCTCCTGCACATACTGGCCAAGGTCAGTCCTTCAGCTACTGCCTGCTATTAAACTTTTCACAATCAATGCCTTCACATACAGTACTGTCAGCTGTTAATAGTGGCATTATTAGGAAGATTTAGATCTCATAACAGTGCACAATTATTTTATACTTGGCTACATAGTTCATACATACATAATCCCATACCCACTAGTTGATCCAGCCACCACAATAATTTAGAAATCAAGAAAATGACTATTCATGAACATGAATATGTGTGTACTGAAATTTCTAGATCCATCAATCTGCTGCCAGTAAGTAATGATGCCAGGAACTCCAGTGGAAAACCTGATGGTTGCAAAGGTGCTTAAAAGATTAAAGGAATAAATGGGCAACTCTAATACACCCAACCAAAACAGGAACAACAGTTTCAGATGGACTACAGCCCTATTAACACTACAGGAGAACATATTTTTATTATCTGCAACCTTGTTCCAAACCATCTTCAGCACTACATTTTCTAAAGCTACAAGTGCCAATTGCAGAGATGACATACTGATATAAGGTGGTCTCTCCAATAAAATCAGATAAAAGAAATATTGCACATGGGCGCACTATGACCTCTGCTGGGGTGGTCAGCCAAAAGAACTTTGTTTATAGAAGATCTTTTCTAAGGCAGGCCATAGAGATGAGTCGAAAACACAAGCGCTGACGATCGAAAAACAAAATGGCGCATACGATTTTGCCATCATTTGTTTTGTTTTTCAAAACAAAGTCGAACATATTGGAACTTGCACTTTCGATTGCAACACAAAAATTGAGTATCGCAGCCGGCACACTAATGATACGAAAAACGAACAACCAAAAATTCCTGTTTGCAATCTATGGCCTGCTTTAGTAAGATCTTGCAATTATCAGATATTTCAACTGCTATTGTGTCTATGACTAACTATACTGTTGGTGCGTGGGAGGTAATACCACATCAGTTAGCGGATTCTGTAGCTGACCTCTAGGGAATAAAGAAAAAGTTACTCATGATGCCTACCCAGTCTGTAAAAGAGACAAACATTTACAGTCTCACAGCAAAGACAAAAGGCTGTATCTAGAGGCAGAGAGCTCTTTAAAAACTACAAATTTAGTTTATTTATCTGAATATGGTTCACAAAGGAAAGTACTGGAAGGTAAAGTGGTCATATAATTCTGTAAGGTTTCATGAAAACAAAACATTTTTTGCAAAAATTTTGCATTTTCCAATGTAAAAAAAAAAAATAGTTTTATTAAATATTCCACGACAAGTAAATGACCTTTCATTCAGTAATCATTAAGCAGAGGGCTCAGATGGTGTTTAATTTATTTATTTTTGCATTTATTTATTTTCTTTTGTATGTCGTTATCATGGATTTGCATTTTTAGTGGAACAAGTATATTTACTTAAAAAGTGTGCCCACGATCAGAATGAATAGGGCCATTGACTGAAGAACAAAAATGACAAGGCAGGTGTGCTGGGAAATAGAGGGAATTCCCAACAAACTGTACCTGGCCATGCCAACACTGCCAATTACACAGCACAAAAGTTAAAAGAGATGTGTGAAAATAAGTGATAGCTACTAATACATGGGAAACAACTTTCTGCCAACTTGGAGTTGCTGGTAGACTTTTTAGCTTGCGTTTTCAGCCATGTGTGCCTTGAGTACAGTACTGTAATTATAAGTTTGTAGCGAGTGCTACTTTAACCACACTCCATGGCACTCTGTTCTGACCTCTATCGGCAAGTTCCAGTGAGGCACAAAGTAATGTTACATTAATGTCATACAGAAACTCACTCCTCAAACTTCTGTTTGCCTAAGTAGATATATGTAACAACTCTAGATGTAATCCTCATGCTTATCAATGAGGCATTCACACAAGCACCAGCTGCATAACACTTTTTGTAAAATTTTCTGTTTCATTCTTTTTTAGTTTAGAAACGGATTGTGATGCTATATTAGCAAAAAAAAAAAAAAAAAGTTTTCCTTATTTTAAAAATGTACAGAATATACCACTGACATTCAGCTTGCAAAGCAGGTTAGACTTTCCAATCAAAGTGACATTAGATTCTGATGTAAAATGAAAAGTTCTATTCAAGTATTTATGCCCAACTCAAAAAAGTACCTTCTACTGCTCTCAGCCACCTCGAAATCCCTTTTTTTTCCTGCTGTTATCCAACTTTCTATTAGAGGGTGGCTGTGTCCGTTTGCTATGCTCACACTGTACGTAAGAGTGTAGTCACCCTCTCCTCCTTGGTCTCAAGATGGACTATGGGATTCGTAGTAGGATATTAGTTATTTTCAGTTTAATTATGTCCATCGGATGTAATATGATGTCCTCAGGTTTAAGTGGTTATATTGGGATGATGCCTGCAGCTGCCCCCATCCCCATGTGCAATGGAAAACGAGCATGTTGGTCCCACACGCATATGTAAATGGAAATCGCACCATACATGAGGTATCACTGAGAATGTCAGAGCAAGAGCAATAATTCTAGTACCAAACCTCCTATACAACTCTGATCTGGTAACCTTTTAAAGCATCGCCTATGGATAATTTAATGTACCGCAGTTTTCGTCATTCCACGGACGTGCAAAATACTAAAGCGAGACAGGTTTGGTATTTACTTGGTGTAACATGATCTTTTAAATTTTACAAAAAAATTATTATATTGTGTTGCAACACCCACCATGTTATTTTCTAGAGCCTCTGTTAAAGAGAGAGTGTGTGTGTGTGCGTGTGTGTTAAATTATCGCAAAACAATTGCTGATTTTTACATATATGACAGAAAATGTCAGAGTTAGCCTAGTTGGCAAATGGTTAAAGTTCAACTACAGTCAACATATCTTTTGAATAAAGCATGGAAGAGTTAGAACTTATGGCAAGATTCTGACAGATTTTAACTTCCGTATTTGCGCCTATAGGGGAGAATTTTCTACTTTTCCTGTTCTTTTTGACACACATAACCCGGGCAGTAAGTGAAAGGAAATCTTCCACCACAGGGTCAGAAATGGCAATAAAATCCTGACAGAGGCTCTAACCCTCCCACACTATATTGGATTTTTACACACAACTGTATTTTTTACACCAAGAAATCCTTTTTTTCAGAGTTCATTAACCGTTTCAATACCGTGTGATTTTACACCTTCCTGCCCAGGCCATTTTTCAGGTTTCAGCGCTCTCACACCTTGAATGACAATTGCGCGGTCATACAACACTGTACCCAAACTAAAATTTTATCATTTTCTTCACACAACTAGAGCTTTCTTTTGGTGGTATTTAATCACCGCTGGGGTTTTTATTTTTTGCTAAATTAACAAAAAAAGACCAAAAATTTTGAAAAAAAAACACATTTTTCTTTGTTTCTGTTATAAAAGTTTACAAATAAATAATTGTTCTTCATAAATTTAGGCCGAGATGTATTCTGCTACATGTCTTTGGTGAAAATAACCCAAATTAGGATGTATTTTTTAGTTTGTAGGAAAGTTATAGAGTTCACAAACTATGGTATAGATCTGAATATTGATCAATCCTGAAGTACTGACAGCCAATCTAATTTCTTGAGGTCCAAGAATGTCAGAATAGTACAGATATCCCCAAATGACCCCTTTTTGCAGAGTAGACAGTCCGACGTACTTCATAAGAGGCATGGCGAGTTTTTTGAAGTTGTATTTTTTTGTCATAATTTTTCGGAAAATGAAAAAATTAAAAAAATTATTTTCACTATTTTTTTTTTTTTACATACTGTCACCAGTGCAGTACAGCGTCTTCATATAACTGGCATGGCGGTGAACATGGACACTGACTGGTGACAGTATGAAAAAAAAAATATATATATATATATATATATATATATATATATATATATATATTTTTTTTTTTTTATATTTAATTTTTTATTACATTTTTTTAAAGATTTTTTTTTCATATTTTACTATGACCAAAGTAGTACAATGTTACCATAGTAACATTGTACTACTTTGGGGGAGTGATCAGTATTTTTTTTTTTTTTTTTATACACAGTTTGCTTATAGCAAAGAATTACTTTGCTATAAACAAGCATTTAGCTGAATGAAATCGATTCATTCAGCTTTTTTTTTTTTTTTGTGCTTAGCTGTGATTTGGTCACAGCTAATCACATGACATGTGCATGTGACCTGCTGTGACCATTCACAGCTAGGTACTAGTATACAATGGATGGCATCATGAATGAAGCCATCCATTGTATACAACTATCATGTGACCTGCTGTGATTGGTCACAGCAGGTCACATGGTACCAGCTACGGGAGCCGGTACTCGGATCTGTCATCGGCCGTGTCCGAGGTGCACGGCCCGTGACAGATCCCGCTGCTGCGCCGCTCTACTGTGCCGCAAACTGCGCATGTGCGGGAGCACGCCAAATGGCGTGCACCTGGAATACAGGAGCGCATTTCAAGCCGCCAAACGGCCATTGGCCGGGCGGCTAATGGTTAAGGAATACAGGATTCTGACAACAACTAGGTTACACTGCTGGTTCATTCCACTGCTGAAGGGATGGGTATTCCCCAGAATTCCAAGATGCTGACTTAGAAGCTGGGACCCTCTGCCTCCACCCTCAATAGCTACATTAGTGATTCATAGATTTAAACAGAAGTATTGTGAAAGCTTTTTTGGCCATACTTCCCTTGTGGGTCACAGGAGTGCACTTTTAATTTCCTATGACCCAGAGTCTCCTATTATCTTATTGCCTGCTATTGGCTAATGTGACAGAACCACTCCAGGCTCTGGAAAAAAATCCTTTTTTGTATTAAAAGAGGTATTGACTGCAGAGAGAGAGAGACATCAGTTTGACCCTGTACAAATCATTAGTAAGACCTCATCTGGAATACACAGTTCAGTTTTGGGCACCAATTCACAAAAAGGATATTAAGGGGAACTGAAGAAAGTACAGAGAAGGGCAACTAAACTGATACGAGGCATGGAGGAGCTCAGCTATGAGGAAAGATTAGATGAACTGAATTTATTCTCTCTTGAGAAGAGGAGATTAAGGAGGGATATGATCAACATGTATAAATACAGAAGTGGTCCATATAGTGAACTCAGTATAGAATGATTCACCTTAACTCCTTCCCGCTGGCCGTACACATACAGTCAGGTCCATAAATATTGGGACATCGACACAATTCTAACATTTTTGGCTCTATACACCACCACAATGGATTTGAAATGAAACGAACAAGATGTGCTTTAACTGCAGACTGTCAGCTTTAATTTGAGGGTATTTACACCAAAATCAGGTGAACGGTGTAGGAATTACAACCGTTTGCATATGTGCCTCCCACTTATTAAGGGACCAAAAGTAATAGGACAGAATAATAATCATAAATCAAACTTTCACTTTTTAATACTTGGTTGCAAATCCTTTGCAGTCAATTACAGCCTGAAGTCTGGAACGCATAGACATCACCAGATGCTGGGTTTCATCCCTGGTGATGCTCTGCCAGGCCTCTACTGCAACTGTCTTCAGTTCCTGCTTGTTCTTGGGGCATTTTCCCTTCAGTTTTGTCTTCAGCAAGTGAAATGCATGCTCAATCGGATTCAGGTCAGGTGATTGACTTGGCCATTGCATAACATTCCACTTCTTTCCCTTAAAAAACTCTTTGGTTGCTTTTGCCGTATGCTTTGGGTCATTGTCCATCTGCACTGTGAAGCGGCGTCCAATGAGTTCTGAAGCATTTGGCTGAATATGAGCAGATAATATTGCCCGAAACACTTCAGAATTCATCCTGCTGCTTTTGTCAGCAGTCACATCATCAATAAATACAAGAGAACCAGTTCCATTGGCAGCCATACATGCCCACGCCATGACACTACCACCACCATGCTTCACTGATGAGGTGGTATGCTTAGGATCATGAGCAGTTCCTTTCCTTCTCCATACTCTTCTCTTCCCATCACTCTGGTACAAGTTGATCTTGGTCTCATCTGTCCATAGGATGTTATTCCAGAACTGTGAAGGCTTTTTTAGATGTCGTTTGGCAAACTCTAATCTGTCCTTCCTGTTTTTGAGGCTCACCAATGGTTTACATCTTGTGGTGAACCCTCTGTATTCCCTTTGGTGAAGTCTTCTCTTGATTGTTGACTTTGACACACATACACCTACCTTCTGGAGAGTGTTCTTGATCTGGCCAACTGTTGTGAAGGGTGTTTTCTTCACCAGGGAAAGAATTCTTCAGTCATCCACCACAGTTGTTTTCTGTGGTCTTCCGGGTCTTTTGGTGTTGCTGAACTCACCGGTGCGTTCCTTCTTTTTAAGATGTTCCAAACAGTTGTTTTGGCCACGCCTAATGTTTTTGCTATCTCTCTGATGGGTTTGTTTTGTTTTTTCAGCCTAATGATGGCTTGCTTCACTGATAGTGACAGCTCTTTGGATCTCATCTTGAGAGTTGACAGCAACAGATTCCAAATGCAAATAACAGACTTGAAATGAACTCTGGACCTTTTATCTGCTCATTGTAATTGGGATAATGAGGGAATAACACACGCCTGGCCATGGAACAGCTGAGAAGCAAATTGTCCCATTACTTTTGGTCCCTTAACAAGTGGGAGGCTCATATGCAAACTGTTGTAATTCCTACACCGTTCACCTGATTTGGATGTAAATACCCTTAAATTAAAGCTGACGGTCTGCAGTTAAAGCAAATCTTGTTTGTTTCCTTTTCAAATCCATTGTGGTGGTGTATAGAGCCAAAAATGTTAGAATTGTGTCGATGTCCCAATATTTATGGACCTGACTGTATATGCGGCCTCTCGGCAGGTGAGCCTTAACGCTGAGAGGCCACATATATGAGTACCTAAAGGCACAGTTACTGGCAGCTAACGGAAAAGCTCTACTTGCGATCAGGAGACTTCCGATCACGTGACCGCTGACAGCCAATCACGGCGGTCACATGATCAGAAACCCCAGCATCTGAAACCCCTTAAAGGACCGCGAGGCACCGGCGCCAAGGGGTTAAGGTCATCACAGAGGACAAGGGGGTGCTCTTTACGTTTGGAGGAAAAAAGATTTAATTTACAAATACGGAAAGATTTCTTCACAGTAAGAGCTGTGAAAATGTGGAATAGTCTCCTTCAACAGCTGATTCTAACCAGCTCAGAAGATTGTTTTAAAAAGAGGCCTGGATTTTTTCCTAGATGCACATAATATCGTGATATTAATATGTATAGGTAAAATTGATCCAGAGTTAATCAGATTGCCTCTCGGGGGATCAGGAAGGATTTTTTTCCCTGCTGGAGCAAGTTGGATCATGATTTATTGGGGGGGGGGGGTTTGCCTTCCTCTGGATCAATTGTGGGTAGTGTATAGAGATTTGTTTTACTGATGGTTGAACTGGATGGACCTGTGTCTTTTTTCAACCAGATTAACCTCCCTGGCGGTATGATTATTTCAGATTTTTAGTGCTGAAAGCGGTACCATTATTTTGCATGGAAATATGTAGGTTTTTTTTGTAGGCTGTAATTTTTAGGAATAACTCACTGAAATCTGTCCGAACAAGAGTCTATTAAACATCCCGGGTATGATAAAATTTGAAACACGAAATCATAAATTATAATTTAATAAATAATCATAAAAAATAATAATATAATAATAATTCAATAATATAATCAAACCAAAAACACTGAAATTTGAAATATAGCGCCAAGTTCGCACATTGCTGAGCAAAGTCGCACAATCGTTTTCAGTGTCTGATGACGAATTTCCCCACGAATCATTATCACTCAATTCTGCAAGTGGTTCTGATTTACTATCACTGTTCTCTAGCTGATCTAAACCCGCTTTTGACCTAAAGGGACACTTTTTGGACGCCATGGACTTTTCTCGGCTTCCAGGCAAAAAGAACAGTCAAAATGCAGGCAGGGCAGAGGACAAAGCACTAGGGACAAAATGTATGTGAAATGGGTTGAAACAGCAATGTTTTACTATGTAAAATTTGTTTGGAAAAAAATGACATTTTTTAAAATTTTCAAATTTCCCACCGCCGCCAGTGCCCGTACGTCCCGACGTCACAGGGACCGGAACACAGAAGCCGGATGCCGGCATCGGCCGGAGGAGATTGCCGGGGACGCTGCAGGGGACACATCGCGGGAGCGAAGGAGAAGGTAAGCTCTGCAGGGAATCCCTGAGCAGCGACGCATGGTAAGCCCGAGTGTAGCTCGGGGTTACCGCTTTTGGTACTGACATTTTACCCCGAGCTACACTCGGGAATACCGCTAGAGAGGTTAACTATGTTACTATGCAAGAGCTGTTGGAGAGAGTCAGGGGAGGGGCAAACAAGCATGATGTCCTCCTTATGAACAGAGGACTTCATAATATATTAGAAAGCTGATGGCAGACCCACATGGTGCCAAGTTTATAATTTTGCATAGTAAAAACCAGCGGCTTTGTGTAAAAAGGGAAGGCTTGATATACTTGCTGGTTTGTTTTTTGGCAATTTGGAACAAATTTAGGAATTTTGCCAAGGCACCTCTGAGGAACCCTGAAGGCAGTCAAAAAAAGGCTGTTCTATACTAAGGGTTGAATAGACTCCCTACAGCAGTGTTTCAATCAACCTTTTTTTTCAGTCACAACACCCAAATTAAGCAAAATGTTGAGACACCTAATCATATTAGAGTCTCCCCATCACGTCAGAAGCTCCCTTTTCACATCAGAGTCCTGCCTTCCAATCTTCACCACAGTGTAGCTGTAGCAGCAAGGCCATTAGAAGTAGGTATAGACAGAGACAGACTCTTCTGAATTGCTGGGGCAGCCCTGAATGCCACCCTCCCTGGATTACCGTCATGTATTTGCACGGTGCTGGCGGCCTGCCCACACAACACAGGACACTGTAAAAATATGAGATGCAGCATGGCACCCTTGACAAACCCAAACAGTACCCTGTTGAAAAACACTTCCCTACAGTGGATATTTATATATTTTTTTCTTAGTACTAATTCTCCATACGGGCCCCACCTGAGGGTAAAACTACATAATAACACTAAGAATTCGTACAACGTTGATAATGTACTTGCTTGATATGTAGGGAGGGTTATATGGGTATAGTGATAGTTGCTGATACATTTCTTTGCCATGGTACAGTTGGGCATGTATTTCTCACCTGTGAAATTTCTAGGCAGGGCAGTTTTCCCACTTGTGCTCCTGTAAACCCATACACAGAGTTAGCGCTCACTTTCAGCGCCAGTTGCCGTCCATCCAGAACCTTCTGCTTAAAAGGATCAGTCTCTTTCTTCAATTCAGTCTTTGCTCTGCAGAGATTAAAAATCAGATTGCTGTTATTGAGCGAATTTAGGTATGTCCCTAAAATGGCTTTTTATTCCAGATTGAGAACCTTTCCAGCTACTTTACAGCATGAATTTGTCTACATATGTATACAGTTCTGAAATTTGTAGTCAGATGCTTGTTAGTGGTCTTAGAGGACTCTTGTCCCAGAAAGTCAGTTTGAAATACAGTAAAAATTAAATGCTTTAGGGATTACTTACCGTTTTCGAGCGGACAAAAGATTTTCTAAGATCTCAGGCAGAAGCCCCTTACGTACACTTGCTTTTACAAATTGATCGCCTGTTGGAGTCTTGATAAAATCTTCAGGACTGAGTCTAGATATATAAGAATATTTATATATAGTATGAACAAGAAAGAAAAAAACATGTCTAACTTATTTCTAAAATATAAGAGAAAGTGCAAATTAAATGATTAGAGCAAATCTGAAAGTTATATACAAAAGAAGCACCTAGCACTTGAACCTCCAACCTGTGTTAACATATGCACAGCCACTTCCCGGGTCAATTAGTTCATTTCTGTGCCTTTGATTAGTAATGTGGCACGACAGGGCTGCCCCTTATTCCCCCTGATCTTTAGATTGACGTTGGAGCCATGCTTATGTACTATAAGAGCAAATACTGCAATATCAGACCTTGACACTACCAAATTTACTTACAAGGTCGAAGTATATGCAGATGATCTCATTTTCTTCATTTCGTTACGGGAATTGAAGATATATGGGTCCCCCTCAACAATAAGATACATGCGCCAAAATCCGAAACCTTGAATATTACCCTATCTTTGCAAAAACCGGAGCAGGTACAACACAACTTTCCCTTCTGTTGATTCTCATCGCATATTAAATACCTAGATGCAATGATCCTGGTTAATTTGAGATTAAAAAAAAAATCTAACCTTCGTAAATTGGAACAAAGTGGCGCTAGCTTGGTTTGGACGCAACAGCATCTTAAAAATGAATGTCCTTCCCCCTTATATTATATTTAATGCAGACCCTTCAAGTTAATCTGCTACAGGGGTATCTGAAAGATTTAAGAGCCCATTTTTTGACTATGAGGAGGAAGGAGGATCTATCTTGGCCTTAACAAAACCAAGAGGTGGTATTAGGTTGCCGGATCCTGTAAAAATATCATGCAGCAGTTCAACTGATGAGAATAATAGACTGGTGCACACAGAGGGAGCATAAGCCATGGTTAGCTTTAGAATTAGCCCCTTTCCCTAGCTGGTTTAGTCTAGACAAAACCCTCTCCTGCCCCAACAAAACAGATAACATCCCATCCTCTAATAGGCCCCACCATAAACATTACTAAAACTATTTTCAAGACAACTAAGGTTTCCCCATAACCCAGCCCACTTCTACCAATTCTGGGCTTCACTCTCCTCCCATATGTACTACAGGTCCACAACCTAGTAGCCTCCTTACCAAAGGGACATTCAGGCTGTGTCATTTCTCTCATCAGAATAAGCCCATGACTACTGCATTTATCAAAGCTGCCTTTGGCACTTAGACTTTATGCACTGCACTGCTCTTGGATATTTCCTTAGATCTTTACTGGGTAAATACAAAACTATCAGGGCACTCATGCTTTTCAAGAAACCTTGTGAGGCGGAACACTGCTTTAAGGCTGCAGAAAAATCTGCCTCTCTAGCCCAAGGACGATTATATTTTATCCCGTAGAAGACAATTATCAAAAGTGGAAAGCAGCAGGAAGAGCATATAATGTTGCCTTTTAACTCAGCTGACACCCTTTCTGGATTTGAGAATAGGTCTGCAAAGATGCTAGCATATTTCTCCAGAACAGATATGACATTTCAATCGCATACAGTACCATACACACACACACACCAAACAGGGTACCTTGGTGGAGAGGACTCCCGATATTAAACAAGTATTTGCAATAATTTATTCTACCCTATATAAACCACTTTTTCAACCTAACCATGTAACTTTGTAGAGAATCATCTCCCCTTAGCACTTCTCCCTTTGAACATGCTTTTTACTTTTTTCAGCTCTTCACTAGAGTGATGCACTGCAATTACTACCGAAAATGCAACCAATTTACAGAAAGTGGAACCAAACAACCATGCATTTTGGGCCACAAAAGACTTAATTTTTTTTCCTTCCGACTGTCCCTAACAAAAACTGAATTTGTACAGACAAGGGCGAGTGAGGAGTCTTCTATTTGACTCATTCAGGTGTGTGTGTATATATATATATATATATATATATATATATATATATACACATACATACATACACACATATACATACATACACACTGTAATATATATATATATATACATACATACACACACACTGTAATATATATATATATATATATATATAAAAATAAAACACACACACATACTTACACATACACACACAGTATGTAACTGGAGCGTCAGCTATCCAGCTCTATAAACAGGCTTTAACAGAGTAGTTAAACTGGTAAAAGTGGGAAGAAGCCTAGAGTGTCACTTGCTGGCTGTAAATAGTAAATATGAAATATTTATCTGTAAAATAAAATATTTGCCTTTTTTCTCCTAACACAAAACTTTCTTGAATATGTAGACAAAATAAACACAAAAACAACACATTCCTTAAGTAGAAGAAAACTTCATGTGTGGAAATAGCAGTTTAGATTTTAAAAGAATACAACAGGGAAAAATAAACAGAGGCTGTACAAACCCATATTTTTCAATAGATCCAGTCTGCAGCAGAGTAGTATAACAGAGATTGTGAGCCATCATTATAGATGGGTACAGGGATGAAAAATCAAGAGTGGCAATAGGGACATCATAATACCTAAAGAAAATAACAATAATATATAATGTTAGTATTAGTCTAAAACAATAAAGAAAAAAATTATTCTATGCATTAAGGTAAAAACTTTTCCCTGCTTGTGCCTCACACTCCCCCCCCCCCAAAAAAAAACTAACTTCAGGTGATTGGACTGTGGCAATGCTTTAAAGGACCCCGTCCCACTCTGTCATGTAGCAAGCAATGCAGAGTAACACAGGAACAGAGGGGAGGGTTGCCTGTGTCCTGTACTCCATTCTCTGACATATCAGATTGAACATGATGTTGGGATGAAGGGTCCATTTCCTTTAGAGACAGCTGAGGTAATACACCATCCACTTGTCCACTCCCAGGACGTGAACAGCACAAATAATGCCACAGCAATTCTATGTCCACAAAACAATCAGGCTTGCTTGCTTCAAGGCTGCCCGAAACCTGGCACCGTCCCGGTGATTGATGTATGCCATAATCATGACATTGTCTGTATGCACCCCATTTGGGATCGTGTGCCACTAAAGGAGGAGGGGTCCAGGGGTGCACAGACATTATTTTCACCCTAAGCTCCCAAGTGCTGATGGGAAGCCTGGTTTCCTTGGGTGACCATGATCCCTGTTAACCATGAGAGATTGGAGCATTCCTTCCAAGCCTGAGAGGCTGGCATGTTTTGTTCCCACCTTCCACTGATATAGAAGACAGACTGGGTTTAAAATCCACCAGCCTTAGGAAGCTCCTTGCATGGCTGGATAGAAACATATAAAGATCAAGAGGAAAAAGCATGCTTACTCTATGCCAACACGATGTTATGCTGGAGAGGTCTTGAATACCGTTCATTATACACATAACAAGTATTGGAGTTATTATAACAGATACTTGTTGTGGGGCTACCTTAACGTCCAATAAACAGGACGATGCTGTCTTACTGGTCCATGTCACTGGTCCCCATATAGGGTCCAGGCTTCACCTCTCGTGGTGGGCATACCGGCAAAGGGGTCGTCAGAGCCCGAGTTCCATAGGGATGGACCTCGATTCTGGACCTGTATAGAACCCTGCATATAACTACACGTGTTGCACCAAGTGTCGATGTGAGCGCTCAAGCAAGATCCAGTGTTTGAAACAACTATATAGGCTGTCCTCAGGCTGTGGGGTTCGGGTACGTCTCCCAATGTTTTACCATGGTTGCATTAGAAGACAGTGAAGTGTTCACTGAAGAGTGATTTGAAGAATACCAGTGACAAACTAATTAAGCTAAGAGGGATACCTCCATAAGGGAGGTGAGAACGACATAGCGGATTTGGATAAGCCCCTCAGGGAAACATGCTGACGTCACAATGTAAGTGACGTCACCTGTGGTCACATGTTCCTCCGAAAGTCAAGCTGGCAGCTGTGAACTGAAATACCTGGCAGCAGCACTGTAGCAGTGATACGGCAGGGTGAGATAACCAGCAGGCAAACACATACTCAGAACAGCACAGCACTTGGAAGGCCTCATCAATGGAGGAAGGACTAACTTCTCCTCTCTTAACTGCCTGGAGCGAAGTGGACTGGTCATATGGATGGGTGAACAACTATACAGCCATGCTCATGCGAGCAGTATTCCTCACATTAAATTGCTTCATCCTGAAGGTACGCAGTAACCACTAATCATAGGCATGTATGGATGGATGGGACTTGTGATATAGAGTGGCTGATCTATCACATTATATGTTCAACTACAGTATATTCAAGCCCTAATAGATCTGTGCCTCATTACTCTTTGACTTGCTATCTTCCATTGGCTCTGTCGCTACAGCCTTATCTGGACACTGCTACACAGAGCTGACCTGCATATACATGGTCATTCTTTGACCAGACTATCACAGTGTTACCAGTATCAATTGTGTTGCATTCACGGATAGATTGCTACCTATGACCTCTGGAATTCTCAACACTATAGTAAGACTATAACGACATATCCATTTTGACTGCTTTTACAATAGCCAACTCTGCATGGCTAATTGCAACAACTGCTATATTAGTGGCTGTATTCTGATGGTGCTGTCACTTGCTTTCTGCTAGCTCCTGTCATTCTATCACTATTTCCAGCTAGAAATACATATATGGACAATATAGGGTCCATAAGATACAAATGGAAGGATCTAGCAGGTTTGAATTATGATCTTTGCCAGCAATGTACACATATCTGCCAGTGAGGTATTAAAATATATTTTGGGAATCAGGCTGACTGGAAAGGAGGTTTCTCCACTGTCAACCTGACCCATGTAACTTTTGTGGCCACATCTGACAGTCTGGGAACATGTGGGAAGACAACGTTGTCTTATTGTATGGTGATGGATGTTTTTTATATTTTTTTGTGTGGTTGTCTATATGTCCTTGTTACAATAAAATGTATAACTGTATATAATTCTTCTGTTGTATACTCTTTAGCCTCCAGAAGTAACCTCTGCTCTCTGTGTGTGAACTCTTTTGTTCACCTTTCTTCTATGTATATTTCTTTGGTTAAATGAGGCTGCACATTGTGTGTGAATTGATATCAGTAACACATTGCGCCTATTCTAGCTATTTATTTATTAAAGTTCACCTGTCGTGGTGGGCATACCCGCAAAGGGGTCATCAGAGCCTGAGTTCCATAGAGATGGACTTCGATCCTGGACCTGTATAGAACCCTGCAGATAACTACACGTGTTGCACCAATGTGCCAATGTGAGCACTCAAGCAGGATCCAGTGTCCAAAACAGTTTGGGTACGTCTCCCAAGGCTTTACTACAGTTGCATTGATCTAAATGCACTGCTTTTACTGTTGCTGTTGTTGTTAGAAGACAGTGAAGTGTTGATTGAAGAGTCAGTTGAAGAAAACCAAAATGAAATAATAAACTAGTTAAGCTGAGAGTGATTTCTCCATAAAGGAGACAAGGTCCATCACCTTTGTACTTTAGCAAAAACTCACAGATTGGTGAAGAGTTATAGGGGGTCATCCAGGCAAGTTTTCAAAAGATTCGACAGTGTCCAATCACTTGAAGGTACCAGCATATAACCCAGAGTCTAAGAATAACAAGCCTGTGTCCAGTTCTGTACGAAGCTTGGGTTTTGATTTTTATGTATGCCACCACTGTACTTAGTAGAACAAGCTAGTTACATTCGCAGTTTTTTCAGTCATGCACACAATGCTCACCCTTTCACAGGTTCAATGACAGTAGCCCCAGTGTAATCTTCACCACCTTCAGATTTTACCACTGGCATCACCAGATCTTGCTTCATTGCCTAAAGGGTTAAGAGAAAAGAAGCTTTAAAACTTGATAAGATAATGACACAAATGAATGCTAATTTCTATTAGTTAAAGCCGAAACATTTGCTCACATTTTCAATATTTCAATCATTAACACACACACACACTGAAAGTTCACCTGTGAGGTTAGAGATTAAAATTCATATGTCTATGTGTACACACAGGCGTCACAGCTCTAAATCAGATCTGACCCTCATACCACTTGTCCACAGACACAGACATATGGACGAAAATGATAAATGTAGCCAACAGAGGGGGAAAAAAAAAAAAAAGGTATCCAATGTAGCCAAAAGATGACAAAAACAATTCAGTGAGTAGGTAAAAACCAAATAAACAACATGCACTAATCCTGGTAATGCTGCTGCATGTAAAGGAAGGGAAGACTACTGCTGTGTATGAAAACAAAAGGGAAGAGGAAAACAGTGCAAAGACCATAGTGCACCAAGAATGTAAAATTACACTTTATGAGAAAACAATAATAATGCACTCACAATTGTGTGACAGCAGACAGTAACATCACTGGAACAGGGTGTCAGAGTGGTGGAAGGCGGCATCAGGTCTAGTGTGTGATGTAACCATCTCCCCCTCAAATATAGGGAATGCTATACTCGAGCAACCAGTCCACAGCACAGTCAACCTGACCTCTGTCTGAACACACCAGCTGAAGTATTCACAGAGGACAAGTTTTGAAAAATTCCTCCTCTTCATAAGCCTTCATCAACATTCACATTGTTGTCAATGAAGCCTAGTGATGTTCTTAGACCCCTGAAACATGTTAGCAAGTTTTTGGACTGTCTCCCTGACTTTTATTGGAATAAGTTTGTATCTGGACCTATTAACAGTGGTGTGCTGCTACAGATTCCATTTGTTTCTTTTAGAGCAGCTTGACTTCTTTTGCCCACCAATGGTTTATGTAGGTCACTGTTGTAGTATTGTTCAACTGTATCCTGACTAAATGACCTTGCAAGGGTAGGTCCAGTGCAGGAACAGCAGTGGGAAGATGCTTTTTAGATGCTGTATGGCAGGAAAGAAAGCACAAAGAAAGCGCATTCAACACTCCACTCAGCTGTGGAAACCAGCGAGAAAGGAATTTTAATGGAGCCCAGCAACCTGTGTACTTGAGGTAGGCTACCCATGCAGAAAAATTGCAGACACTGAGGCAATGGCAGGGGCTCTGGGCCTGGAAAGTGCTCCAAGTCTAACTTGTTGTTGTTTATATGGAACCCATTGCCCGAAGGTCACTTCCAGGCTATCCCTGCAACATCCAATCCAGTGAGGTCTAGATGCAGCACACCAAAGGACAGCCATGAATGAAATGTATTTCACTGCAGTAAAGATTAAAGGAATTAAGTGCACTTTTGAAGAAGTTAAGGCTCACAAATAGACGAACTTTGCAAATCTGAGTAATAATTCTGTAGTTTGTCTTAAGAAAAATACCCATTTCAGCTTCTTCTGTACCAGAAACTTTTCCTGCTAATGAAGCAGAACTTTCTCATTTGTAACCTGTCCACATATATTCTGGGGTTGATTTACTAAAACTTGAGAGTGCAAAATCTGGTGCAGCTGTAAATGGTAACCTATCAGCTTCTAACTTTAGCTTGTTCAATTAAGCTTTCACAAAAGCCCTGGAAGCGGATTAGATTCTATGCAGAGTTGCACCAGATTTTGCACTCTCTAGTTTTAGTACGTTAAGCCCAAATTTTTAGGGCAGGTAAGACATTCATTTGGTAACAGATTTGGAAATATCTATTTTTTTAATATAATAGCCGCAACACCAGATAATCACAAATACAATAATCAATCTTTCTTATAAGGGTACCATGTTGGTAATACCCAAGTGCACTTTTCAGATTAAGAGAGGTTTTTCACTTTTGATGTTACACCACAACACATGAGTTACCAAATAATGTTTGGTATGGTGGTGTCTATCTCAATGTTAGAAGTGATCTCAGAGCGAGTGTGGAAGAGGACCTAGTTGATGAAGAGTGTGATGAGGCTGAAGTATTATGGGTGGAACTGCACATGGGGGTGCATACTACAAAGGTAATCACTGGAGTTTGTTATAGGCCTCCCAGTGTTAATGAGGAGGTGGAGACTCCTTGCACAGATCAAAACGGCTGCAAGGGCTGGGACAGTGATAATAATGGGGGATTTTAACTACCCGAAAATTGACTGGAGTAATAGTACTGTAGGAACAATTAAAGGGCAAACATTTTTAAACCTACTAGAGGACAATTTTATGGTACAGTTCATAGAGGCCTCTACAAGGAATGATGCTCTGCTGAACCTGGTAATCACAAACCATGCAGAACTTATTACGAATGTCCATATAAAAGAACATCTGGGTAGCAGTGGCCATAACATGATTTCATTTATTGTTAGCTGTAAACAGCAAGCACATACAGGAAAAATAAAAACGCTCAATTTTAAGAGACCTAATTTTCCAAGGCTGAGAGCTGCTCTCCAAGATTTAGACTGGGAGGGAATATTGGCATCAATTAACACAACACAGAAATGGGAGTTCTTCAAAAAGACTGTATGTGAACACACTGCAAAATATATTCCCATGGGCAACAAGTTTAAGAGGCTAAAAATCAAACCTATGTGGCTTACGGCCAAAGTTAAAAAAGCTATAGATAAAAAAAAAAGAGTTTTTATTAAATATAAAAATGAAGGAACGTTATCATCGTTTAAACATTACAAAGAATATAACAGAATATGCTAAAAGGAATTAAAGATCGGAAAAATGTAAAACGAACGACAGATTGCAAAAGATAGCAGGACCAACCCCCAAATATTCTTCAAATATATTAATAGTAAAAAGGTCCAGTCTGAGCATGCAGGCCCATCCAAAATAATCTAGAGTGGGTGACTGGGGACAAAGAGAAGGTACATTTATTAAATACCTTCTTCAGCTACATGAATACAAAGGAGCATGGGGGAGCTCTTGTCCATAATGGGCATGGAATTGACACAGCTCCAGATGATCCACATTGGCTTACAACTGATATGATCCAAAAATATTTAGACAGAATAAAGGTGAAAAAAGCACCTGGACCTGATGACATACACCCACGGGTCCTTAAAGAATTGAGCTCTGTCATTTCAAAGCCATTGATTCTCATTTTTAGGGATTCTTTAATGACTGGCATAGTACCACTGGATTGGCATAAGGCCAATGTGGTGCCGATATTTAAAAAGGGGTCAAAATCTTTACCAAGTAATTATAAACCTGTTAGTTTAACTTCTATAGTTGAGAAGGTACTGGAGAGTTTAATAAAAGACCACATAGATGAGTTCTGGAAAAAAATATTTTAAGCAACAGAGACAGCATGGATTCATGAAAGACAGAAGTTGTCAAACAAATCTGATTTCTTTTTATGAGGGGGTGAGCAAAACCTTGGACAGAGGGGTGGCGGTGGATGTAGTATACTTGAACAGAGGGGTGGCGGAGGATGTGGTATACTTGGATTTTGTAAAAGCGTTTGACACAGTTCCCCACATACGGCTAATGTGTAAGGTAAAGTCTACAGGCTTGGAAAAATACGTATGTAAATGGATAGAAAACTGGCTAAAAGATCGTATTCAAAGAGTAGTGGTTAATGAGTCATACTCTGAATGGTCTAGGGTTGTCAGCGGTGTACCCCAAGGTTCAGTGTTGGCATCCTTACTTTTTAATATATTTATAATATATTTATAAACAATATAGAGTCTGGGATTAAAAATACCATTTCAGTATTTTCAGATGACACCAAGCTGTGCAGTGGAACAACGTCCTTACAGGATGTCTCCAACTTACAAGCCGACCTGAATGCACTGTTTAATTGGGCAACTATGTGGCAAATGAGGTTTAATGTTGATAAATGTAAGGTTATGCACTTGGGGGCTAAGAATATGCATGCATCATACATACTGGGGGGGGGTACAACTGGGGGAATCAATGGTGGAGAAGGATCTGGCAGTTCTGGTAGATCACAAGCTTAATAATGGCATGCAATGCCAAACTGCGGTTGCTAAAGCAAGCAAAATCCTCTCTTGTATTAAAAGAGGTATAGACTCCAGAGAGAGAGATATAATTTTACCCCTGTACAAATCATTAGTAGGACCTAATCTGGAATATGCAGTTCAGTTTTGGGCACCAATTCACAAAAAGAACATTAGGGAGAAAGTACAGAGAAGGGCAAACAAACTGATAAAGAGGCATGGAGGAGCTCAGCTATGAAGAAAGATTAGATGAACTGAATTTATTCTCTCTTGAGAAGAGGAAATTAAGGGTGGATATGATCTCCATGTATAAATACATCAGTGGTTCATATAGTGAACTCGGTGTAGAGTTATTCACCCTGAGGTCATCACAGAGACTCCCTCAAAAGTTGGTTCTGGCTAGCTCAGTGGATTGCTTTAAAAAAGGCCTATTTATTTCTTAGATACACAGAATATAACTGGATACTAACATATATAGGTAAAGTTGTTCCAGGGAATATCCGACTGCCTCTCGGAGGGTCAGGAAGGAATTTTTTTCCCTGTAGGAGCAAATTGCATCATGCATTGCTGGATTTTTTTGCCTTCCTCTGGACAAACTGTGGGTATAGGATTATAACTTTTTTTTTTTTTAAATGGTTGAACTGGATGAACTTTTGAATTTTTTTAGCCAGACTAACTACGTAACTATATGTAACTATGTAACCTTACATTACATTTTTGCACTTATGCAGTAAGTGAACAGGTCATCCAAAGCTTTAAAATATGTTAAAATTGCAGGGTTAATAGGAAGAGAGGAGCATTACTATACAATTCTGTTGTTACAGCATCCAAAAGTTCAGTTCAGTTGCCTAGACCTAGCAGAGTCAGACTTGTAACCTGCAGATCCTACGCTCACACTTACTGGACCCACCCAAAACATGTCCCATTTATTTTTTTCCTGCCTTTGGTTCCTTTCCTGCCTTGCTCATATAACCTTAAGTCTTAGGGGCCCATTCAAAACAGAGAAAAGATATCAATGTCTTCTGAACTCTGCACTGCTTACTTCATGCTGTGCCTGTGTTACAACTCATTCATAAAATGTAATCCCCTGTATAAAGTCTGCACTCAGTGATTTTGAGCAGAGGCTTGTCACGTGACTTTGTCTGCACTCGATGTGCTGTTCTGCACTTAAACTATCATCTATTGTACACAGGATGTGTTGCTGTTAGTAAATCCAGTTGGCCATGTAGGCCTAATCAGAACTGCAGTACAACTAAATATATATTTAATTGGCTGTTTCGAGGTAGCAAACACGAATATTGCTATTTACAATGATTTACTACAAAATCTGGTGAATGTCAGATGATAATAGTTTGGCTCCAACAAGAAATGCATATCCATTATCACATACCTGTCTGAGGAGCTGTGAGACCACCTTTATTTGCTGTCCACGGGATAACAGGTAATTGAGAGGCACACCTGTCACACGAGCCATTTCCATGTAATTTATAACACACATGAGCTTCTCCATAAGACGAAGAGGTAAGTAGGCATCCTTCAGGCAGTACACAGCTAGCCTTCTCCTTGTTTGTTCATTACCATTCTACAAAAATCACAAATCATAAATATATACATATGAAGAAATAGAGCAGAAAATTATTAGTAAAACAGCGGCTGCATTCAATCAGTCTAACAGGGCGTGGAGGAACCTGTTAGAATACAACAGCTTGGCATGGGGGAATCCCTCCATCCACCTTGTTTGTGTGGATGGAGGAATCTGTTGGTATTTTTTCTTTCACAAAATTTTTATTGAGTTTTTAACACAGAAAGTGACAAGTAAAAACATGCAAGTCTCTAACATTCATAGATACAGAACCCGTAGGGACAAGGTAGCTGTATTATTTCTAAATAACAAGGTATGGTCAAGCCTTAAACTTCTCATGGCTCTCAGCTCTCCTGAGAATGTTAGTACATTAAGAACTGCAAAACAATCAGTGAAGGGAAAGTAATATAGAACCTTGAAAATTCAAGTATCAATTAAAAAAAAAATGGAATTATTCACCACAAATGGCAGCCCACATAGACTTTTACTGCATTAACTAATGTCTCATTTAATAGCGGAAACAAAGAGCACACCGGGTACAGACCACTAAAACAGTGAACAATACCGCTGTGCTCCTCACAGAGCCGCATCTCGCTTATCTCACGAAATTCTTTCCAGTTACATTTCCTGGATCTCGGCTTGAAACTGGAGGAACCACAAAAGCATCAGTATGCCTTTGTGCCCGCATTTCAGACCTATCTACACATCTAGCATTACAGATTTCTAGTACAAGTACAGCCACATTATGTACTTGCATACAACAGTTTCAAGCGTATTAGCACCCAATGGTCTACCACACGGAACATGGCATCCACAACATGTGGCCTGCATTGAACTTTTAATAAAAAAAATATTAAAAACTTCTGGGTAGGGGGAATAGAGGTATGCAAAAAAGCAAATCTGTGGAAACTTTATGGTACCTTTTCCAAAAAGGAAATACAGTTGAAAATATTTTTGGTTCTTATTGTCCTCCTTACTTCATCTTAAATAAAATATTTTAATCTCCTTGGCGGTCTGATTATGTCAATATTTTGAATGTCAAAGCAGTACATTGTTTTGCATGGAAATTTCTGATGATGAATTTCCCCACAATTCACTATCGCTCAATTCTGCAAGTGATTCTAATTCACTATCGCTGTTTTCTAGCTGGTCTGAAACCACTTTTGACCTAAAGGGACGCTTTTTGGATACCATGGACGTTCTCAAGTTTCCAGGCAGAAAGAACGGTAAAAGTGCAGGCAGGGCACTGGACAAAGCACTAGGTGAAATGGTTTGATACAGTAATGTAATCCTAACAGATTACAATGTATTGTGTGTATGTCATGTTTTTACTTTTTTGAATCTCCCACCGGTTCCGCCCTCCCAGCATCACAGGGCTCACAGGGAAGGGAACTCGGAAGACGGATGCCAGCATCGGCCAGAGGACACAGTGGGAGGACATCGGGGGATTGTAGGATCAAGGTAAGTTACACACACACATATAGTGTAATCCCGAGTGTGGCTCGGGGTTACTGTTTTTGGTACTGAAAATTAACCCCGAGCCACACTCGGGATTACTGCTAGGCAGGTTAAGCAACAGACAGCATGGATTCATGAAAGACAGAAATTGTCAAACAAATCTGACTTTTGCCAGTGCTTTTCTGATCCCCAAGCACTGACTAGGAAGCACTGACTAGGCTAGATACTGAGTCATGGGGATCAGAAAAGCACTGTCAAAAGTCCTGCGTAACAAGATTGGAATCAAATACTAATGGGTCACATGATGCTAGTCTCCGCCTTCGGGTGGATTTCATACGGCCCACTGTCATAATTTATTAGCCTATATAAGAGAAGTGCAGACTCTTGAAGTGCTCTGAGGAAGAGGTTGTGTTCTCAAAATGCGTTAGCCAGTTGGTCATCCAGGGTTCCATCGTATGGACTCAGATGCTGTTTAGATCAAACATCTTGTTCGGTGTGATATGCTTGTGTTTTTATGTCCATTGTGAGTATGATACTTACTTTGTTCTTTAAATAAATATTTTAAATGATAATGCACTAGATCGGTGCACCCTCTTTATTGTTTTTCCATTTGTCAGTGGTGTACCCCAAGGTTCAGTGTTGGGATCCTTACTTTTTAATATATTTACAAACAATATAGGGTCTGGGAATATAAATACCATTTCAGTCTTTGCAGATGACACCAAGCCGTGCAAAGGAATAAAGTCCTTACAGGATGTCTCCAACTTACAAGCCGACCTCAATGCACTGTTTAATTGGGCAACTATGTGGCAAATGAGGTTTAATGTTGATAAATGTAAGGTTATACACTTGGGGGCTAAGAATATGCATGCATCATACATATGGGGGGGGGGTACAACTGGGGGAATCAATGGTGGAGAAGGATCTGGGAGATCACAAGCTTAATAATGGCATGTAATGCCAAGCGGCGGTTTCTAAAGCGAGCAAGATCTTCTCTTGTATTAAAAGAGGAATAGACTCCAGAGAGAGATATCATATTACCCCTGTACAAATCATTAGTAAGACCTCATCTGGAATATGCAGTTCAGGTTTGGGTACCAATTCACAAAAAGAACATTGGGGAACTAGAGAAAGTATAGAGAAGAGAAAACAAACTGATAAAGAGTCATGGAGGAGCTCAGTACCGAGGAAAGATAAGAGGAACTGAATTTATTCTCTCTTGAGAAGAGGAGATTAAGGGGGGATATGATCAACATGTATAAATACATCAGTGGTTCATATAGTGAACTCGTTGTAGAGTTATTCACACTGAAGTCATCACAGAGGACAAGGGGGCACTCTTTACGTCTGGAGGAAAAGAAATGTAATCTCCAAACACGGAAAGGTTTCTTCACAGTAAGAGCTGTGGAAATGTGGAATAGACTCCCTCAAGAGTTGGTTCTCGCCAGCTCAGTGGATTGTTTTAAGAAAGGCCTGGATTCTTTCTTGGATATACAGAATATAACCAGTTACTATTTATAGGTAAAGTTGATTCAGGGAATATCCAATTGCCTCTTGGGGCTTCAGGAGCAAATTGAATCATGCTTTGCTGGGTTTTTTGCCTTCCTCTGGATCAACTATGGGTGTATGATTATAACTTTTTTTTTTTTTTATGGTTGAACTGGATGAACTTTTGTCTTTTTTCAGCCAGACTTAATATGTAACTATATAAGTTGGAATTAAGTGCTCAATTTCAGTGTTTTCTGATTATATCATCTTATTTCCCAGGAAAGAACATCACAGGATGCAGCATCATTACATAAAGACCTCAACTGCTCGCTGCTGGATGCACTTTGTGCGTGATCAGCAGTAACCACTGCAGGTAATCACAAGCTGGGCCACCGCTGACTTGTCATTAAAGTGTAGAAGATGTGTGTAGGGCGCATCAATGGAGGATGCCATGGACAGAGGAATGTCAGCCAATGATGGATGAGGATCTGGACACAGGCACTCTGCAGCACTTCTAGGAGTTGAAGCAGACTCTGTGTGTGGAGGAGGATAAGACAGGAAGGCGCTTCTAAGTGTAGTATATCCAGATTGACTTTAATAAGAACAGTTAGAAACACTTACAAAGCAGCAGTAAAAACAAGCTCTGTATGATCCGCCAGGATGCGGGGGCTCTGTTCACCGTGCGAGAACCCGCTGTGCCGACCAGCAGCTGCAGGGGGAGCTGAGGATAGGATGACAAGATGGCCGCCACTAGTTCCGGGGTTGCTGGAGCGCACGCTATCCAGGGGAACGCAAACCGAAAGTGACATGGGCGTGAAACGGTGACGCATTTCGGAGCATGTGCAGAGCTCCTTCTTGAAGACCGATGCCAAAAGCCGGGAAGAGCTGAATAAATAGGAAGGCGGGGCAGCCTGAGGGGACTAGAGTAGACACCCCCCGAAGACCAAAAACAACTGTGGATGGAGTCAGAACGATGTGAAATACAAAAAGGGGGAAGACTATTAAAAATGGACATATAAAACGAAAAATTTTAATAAAAATAAGAAAACGGCACAAGACTATGCTAGGGAAAAAGATGTATTTGTGTTGAGGGAAATAAAAATATGAAAATGAAGGAAAAGGGGAAGGGGGAAGGAGGGGTCCACAAGCTGGTTGTCTCAGATCAGTGGTGAGGATTCCCCAGTGGGCTGAATGATAGTCACTAAATAACATGAGCATGATATATATAAATTACATGAGGCGTACTTAGCATTTGGATTAAGCTTAATAAATAGTAGTTGATATGTGAACTAAACTAGGTAAATTAATTGGTACATCCATGATAAATGAGTAAATTAATAAATAAATAAATTAACAGGTGAACAATTAATTCATTTAGTGCACTACTGTTGGGAATTATGGTGCACAACAAATAAGTACATGGAGGTAATGAGAAATGATGGTTCTATAAAATAGTATGAATGTTAAGATCCTCATTCAAACCTCCGGGAGATAGTACATCTAGTACATAAATCCAGTATGTTTCCCTGCGACATAAACGCTGAAATCTCTCAGCTCTATGAAGGTAAGTGGGCATGGCCTCAATGACCCAGACTTTAAGACCTTTGGTGGATTTGTCATGCTGTTAAAGGAAATGTTGGAGGACGCTATGTTTGTCAATGTTGTCTTCGATGAGGAGGCGATGCTCCCCAAAGCGTTTGCGCAGAGTACGAATGGTTCTACGTACATAATATAAGCTGTAGGGGCATGCCAAACAGTATACCACAAATTCTGAGGAACGTGTGGAATGCAGTAATCTTGTATGTTTTACCTTTAATGTTGAAATCTTTTTGACCATGTTGGATAAATGGGCATGTTAGAAAAAGTGGTTTGCTGCATCGATACATGCCAAAAACAGGGAATAGTCAGAGGGGGACAGTGTCTGACTTAATGGGTTTTAGTTTACTGGGCGCTAATTTGCTTTTGATGTTACGGGCCTTTCGGTAGGCAAACCTGAGTTTGATAGGTATACTGTTGAGCAGATGTGGGTCTTGTAATAGTATGGCCCAATGTTTTCGCACTATCCTTTCCATGTGTGTGTGACGACTATGGAATTGGGTAGTGAATCTGATAGTGGGGTTATGCTCTCCTGGATGACGACGAGTGGTGTTGGGAACTGTATTGTAAAGTGATTGGACTTCATCAATGAGAGTGGATGGATATTCTTTTTCAAGGAATTTGTCCTTAAAAGTGATACTTTGTGATTGATAGTCCTGGAGTTTGGTGCAGTTATGGCGAAGTCTACAAAACTGACTTTTTGGAATATTATTCAGCCACCTAGGGTGGTGACAGCTTTTGTAGTGTAAAAATTAGTTGCCAGCAGTTGGTTTGGAGTAGTTTTTGGCCAAGATGAGATGATCTTCGTGACACATGAATAAGTCCAGAAAAGCTAAGGTGTTTTTGTCTATCACGAAGGTGAATGTAAGGCCCAAGTTGTTGGTGTTACAATGGGAAACAAATTTTGGGCACAGTCTGCGTCACCATCCCAAATGATGATGATGTCATCGATTTACCTGCCATAGTAGACAATATAAGAAAGAATGTGGGTTATTGTTCCAGATGTATAATGACTCCCAGTATCCCATGGTCATGTTTGCATATGAAGGGGCAAAATTAATGTTATTTATTAAGCTTATTCCAAATGCTATGTAAGCCTCATGTATCAGTAATTTATATCTATCATGCTCATGTTATTTAGTGACTAACAAGCAACCCACTGGGGAATCCTCACCACTGTTCTGCGACAATCAGCTTGCGGACCCCTCCTTCCACCTTCCCCTTGTCCCTTCATGTCCCACACATACCCTGAATGTTTTTTCATTTTCATATTTCTATTTTCCTCAATACAAATACATCTTTTTCCCTAGAATAGTCCTGTGCCGTTACTTATTTTTATATACATTTTTCATTTTATATCTCCATTTTAATAGTTTTCCCCCCTTTTGTATTTCACATCGTTCCGACTCTGTCCACAGTTGTTTTTGGTCTTTGGGGGGGGAGTCTACTCTGACCCCCTCAGGCCGCCCCTTCCCCGCCGCTCCTTCCTATTTATTCGGCTCTTCCTGGCTTTTGGTATCGGTCTTGAAAAAGGAGCTCTGCGCATGCTCCGAAACGCTTCACCGTTCCACACCCACGTCACTTCAGGTTTGTGCTCCCCTGGACAGCATGAGCTCCAGTGTGTGTTCCAGCGACCCCGGAACTAGTGGCAGCCATCTTTGTCATCCCATCCTTAGCTCCCCCTGCAGCTACTGGTTGGCACAGCAGATTCTCGCATGGTGGACAGAGCCACCGCTTCCTGATGGATCATACAGAGCCTGTTTTTACTGCTTGTATTTCACATCGTTGTGACTCCATCCACAGTCGTTTTTAGTCTTCGGGGGGTGTCTACTCTTGTCTCCTCAGGCCGCCCCGCCTTCCTATTTATTTGGCTCTTCCCGGCTTTTGGCATCAGTCTTCAAGAAGGAGCCCTGCACATGCTCCGAAACGCGTCACCGTTTCACGCCCATGTCACTTTCGGTTTGCGTTCCCCTGGATAGCGTGCGCTCCAGCAACCCCGGAACTAGCGGCAGCCATTTTGTCATCCTATCCTCAGCTCCCCCTGCAGCTGCTGGTCGGCAAAGCGGGTTCTCGCATGGTGAACGGAGCCCCCGCATCCTGACGGATTATACAGAGCTTGTTTTTACTGCTACTTTGGAAGTGTTTCTAACTGTTGTATTAAAGTCAATCTGGATATACGACACTTAGAAGCGCATTCCTGTCTTGTCATTAAAGTGTACAGGCTTGGTGGTAGTAGCTAGCCATCACAGGTTGCAAAAACAGCTGCAGGAGTCAGCGGATTTTTTGCCACTGCCATTAGCACCAGGCCTGATCACCCATGCAAATATAGCCTAACAGCATTTCTTTAAAAAAAACACACCTTTTAAACTTATCTATGTACATTTTTAGAAGCATTCTGACAAGAATAACTTATGTGAAAAAATGTTTTAAACACAATAATGAATTCTCACAGACAATACATTATAGTTTCCTATCAATTACAGTGTGCCTCTGTTAGCTTATACTGGAAAGGTCCCCAGAATGAGCTTTTACAGTTATCAAAGGATATTCTGGGTGAACCAAATAAGATTTTGCTATACCTGTAGATCAGTGATGATGGAGTGCTGTACATCTTCCTTCTGTTCTTGCAGAAAGTGGAAACTGACAGCATTCAGAGTGTATGAACGCAACTTGTAGTCTCTAAGAAGTACCTATATTTAAAAATGTAAAAAGAAAAAAAAATATATGTATTCATTTGCCGGTTCTACATTTACAAAAAACGAATCCTTAAAAAAAAATATATAATAAGTCATGCCCCAGAAGCTTAAAAAAATCTCTTCACGTGTCACCCCATGAGCAATAATCTAAAACACAACAGTTTGGGAGTTAAAGTAATCACAGAAGAATGTCACCAGTGCACCAAGGATCCCCAATGTGGGTCCAAGAGCTTTAATGAATAACCACATAGTTAAAGCAAAGCAACGTTTCGGAGTCTCGCGGGACCCCTTCGTCAGGCATGTGATGCATCACATACATGATGAAGGTGTCCTGTGAGACTCCGAAACGTTGTTTTGCTGTAACTATGTGATCATTCATTACAGTTTGTGGACTTACATTGGAGATCCTTGGTGTGCTGGTAACATTCTTCTCTGATGACTCGGTTCCAGCCGATGGTCACTGCAGCACCTGATGATACACACAACCATCTTTTGAACGCAGGAACGTGTGTTGGGATTGCATATTTGCATTCTGGGTGTTAAAGTAAGACATAGCCCCCTGCCAGGCATCTCGTCCCTGATCCAATCAGGAGCTGGAGTGGGCAACGAGCACTTGTCAGACACTGTCTTATTAAAAATTGCAACCTACACATCTCTGTTTAATTCCCAAGTCTCACATTGTCTTCCCCAACTGCTCTTCCACATCTATTCATTAAATATGAAAAAAGTAAGAATATGCTGTTGTCCATATTTTTGCCAGTGAACAAGGAGAAGACAGTAGCAAAGAAAAGCAATGCAGAATAACAAGCAGTAGTAAACTACTTAAATTAGAAGTTAAACAAAAAAAAATTAAAATAAATAAATGCACATTTATTTGAACGGAAAAAATATTCCTTAATATTTTTTTCTTAGATCCTGTAAAGCATTGCACCCACGATCAGCAGATCATGGGTGCAATGTCAGGCTCCTCAAGTAAATAAACATTTAAAGAGCTTCAAGTTCCATGTATAAATAATCTGGGAGTCCCTAATCAGAAATCCAAACATAATCAAACACAAGATAGATTAGTTATGGACTCAACAAAGACTAATGGGTTTGGTATTAGCTTTATTATAATCCATGGGTCAGTGGCCAGACCATATGAACAACTCCTGTAATCAAACAAAAATAGACATACAAAAAATCTTAAAAACATCTCCATGTACCCCAAATGGATCTCTAATACGCCCTCTTATGGGAGTTTTTGAGATAAAGTGGATGACTTGTACAAAGAATCTGTTAATAACCAGCTACTGCTCAACATGTCAAGTTTAGACTCCAGATGTTCTCAAACATCCAAAGAATTCGTCTTCATGGACAGATGCAGAATAACAAGCAGTAGTAAAATACTACTTAAACGAGAAGTTAAACTTTAAAAGAAAAAAACAAATAAATGCACATTTATTTGAAGTGAAAAAAATATGCATTTATTTATTTTTTTCTTAGGAGCCTGTAAAGCATGGCACGTATGATCAGCAGATCGTGGGTGCAATGTCAGGCTCCTGCAGACAGTCAGTACAGCTGTCAGTCCGTACCTCCCATATGGGCAGACAGTTGCTGAAGTCCAGGAAGATTCATTGAGAACTACAGGCTTTCTGCCACGGTAGCCAACAGTAGTTGTAGTTGATTCATTCACAGAACCCTGTGAATAAATGACACAGCTGTTCTGTATTTGAACTGTGATAGTGAGTGTTGGGGTGCAAGCAGGTGCTTTAGTAATATGGGTGTCACATGTTTCAGAAGGTGAACGTATCCTTTAAAACTAACCCATTCAGGTTTCAATCAAGTTTTTTTTTTTTTTTTTTTTTTTTTTTTAAATGGTGCAGGATGTTGGGCTTGCCAGACTGATACTGGATTCACTATTGTCAACACGATCCCAGATTTAGTACCTTGTTTAGCAGACCTTGTGGACTTCACTGGCTGTCTGCTTGTTTCAGATCGCTCACTGGGCAGTAGAGCAAGAATAGAAACATCAACCTCATAGTCTACACCTTTAAATAAGTTAGCAATGTAAATCTCACATATTTCTGTCCTCAGATTCACTTTATTGTTGCCTAATGCTAGCACTGGAGATGGGAGGTGGAAGGTGGGAGGTGGTGGGTGGAGGGGGGGTTCTGGTAGGATTTGTGCACTTTAAACCTACATCACACCACTTATTCTACAGCATGAACACATATTTCAGTTTCTACATTTAATTAGTAGAACCACTTATTTATAAACCTTTGTGGACAGACTATAAAGTGCTAACATTTGTAGACTATGACCCTACTATGTTATACCATTGACTATTGACCCTACTATGTTATACCATTGACTACTGACCCTACAATGTTATACCATTGACTACTGACCCTACTATGTTATACCATTAGACTGATGCACACTGAAAGGCTGATTGAACTGGATTGAAGGCATGGACATGTTTTGAAGGAAACATGCCTGGATAGAGCCTTGAAAATCAGAAGTGTGTGATTTCAGGTCATTTTTACCTACTGCAGTAGCATCACTTAAACATCAATTGTAACCAAAAAGTATTATTTTGACTAGAGCAGGAACAGATTAGAGTCTCTATGTACCTACGGAACATCTCAGCATGGGAACAAAGACAAAAATCAGTGCCAATGAATGTTTATTGTTTTTCATACTTAACCTACTTTTTTGTGTCAGAGGAAAAGGAAGTACAGGAAAATCTCACAAGGAATACAAACCCCAAAGAAATTTCAACTCTTCACTACTCATTCCAATCAAATAAACAGAAATGTTGCTTAAACTAGCTTTTAAAGTGTATTGTTGTGCAACCCAATGTACAATATTGTGGCTTGCCAGTCTTTGATGAGGCTTTTTTCTGTTGATTTTAACCTGGTGATGCGCCCAGAAACACACTTTCTGCCCTACAGTGACATTGATTACGGACTGTGCTTTATCTTTGGAGAAGCTGTATAATCACCCTAGGCTGTTTGTGCCTGATTTCGAATACAGAACACCTCCCTATCATCTCATATTCATAACAAAGTGGAAGGTGTTTTCTAGTTCACAGAGTTAAACTGTGCTCAGGATTTCAGAACTGCAAAGGCAGAGTACACAGATGTTACAGTCTCACCAGATTTCCAGCAAGATTGACAGACTTCTTTTTGTTTTGTTTTTTTAACAGTAGTGTAATTAACCACTTGCCCTCCAGAGGATTCTCCCCCCTTCCTGACCAGGCCATCTTTTGTGTTACAACGCTGCGTTAATTTAACTGACAATTGCAAGGTCATGCAACCCTGCACCCAAATTAAATTTACGTACTTTTTTTCACAATTAGAGCTTTCTTTTGGTGGTATTTGATCGCATCTGCGCTTTTTATTTTTTGCACTATATACAAAAAGAGGCTGATAATTTTGAGAAAAAAAAACAATATTTTTGATGTTTTGCTATTAAACATGTCCAATAAAAGAATTTACAAAATCAATATTTTGTCATAAATTCAAGCCAAAATGTATTCTGCTACATGTCTGCTACAAAAAAATCCAAATACGTGTAAATTAATTGGTTTACATGAAAGTTATAGAATTTACAAATGGCGGTATATATACTGGAATTTCTTCTTTTTTTTAAACTAGTAATGGCGGCATTCAGCGACTTATAGCAGGATTGCAGCAAGCATTTGGACACTGGGGGGAACTGACTTGGTGTCACTGACATCCCCAGTGACACCAATACAGTGATCAGTGCTAACAAAAAGCACTGACATTGTATTAATGGCACTCGCCGTGTGCTGTGTGTTTTACTATGAGGCTGCCTGTGTGCTTTCCACTGTAAGTACACTGCATTGTATGACTCTGCTATGCAGAGCCATACAAAATAGTGTGCAGGAGCTGACAAGGGGAGAGAACTGTATTGTTTACATACAGTTCTCCCCCCATCGGTAATACTTGGCGATCACTGGGTGCCGGTGAGTAATCACCGGCTGGGACCCGGTGATTGACAGCCAAGGCCACGAATGGTGGAGTGGGTAGGATGGTTCTAGGTAGGAGAGTCGCGCGCGCCCCCTACCCAGAACTGCAAAATCATATATTTACGTCATTTTGTGCACCCCTGCTGCCCTGTAGCAGTATTTCTGCTATAGGGTGGAAGGGAAGCAGTTAACAGACCAAAAGGGAGTAAAAAAAATGTACACTAAAGTAGAACTATAGGCAAAACATTTTTTTCATTTTAGATAAAGGGAGGATTATAACTCGTCAGATTTTTTTTCTTTTTTTTACAGTCTGTGTCCAATTTTGGAGATTTCCCTTCACTTCCTGTCCCATAAGGAAACAGGAAGTGGGAGGAAATACCTGCAAATTAAGGAAATTCCTTGGGGACTCCCAGGTCACCAGAACTACTGTCCCCATTGGAAGATTTCTTCTCTATTACTTTTACGGGGACAAACCGAAATTTGGGATTTTCTTTTACTTTCGATGATAATGGTAAACAGAACAAATTGAGAGAGGGGTGGATCTCCTTAACAGGGGCACAAATAGCGATAAAAAAATGGCAGGTGTTCTAATTCCCCTCCACTCTATCCAAAACTAAAAAAAAAGTTTTACTTTTAGTTATACTTTAAGATTTACATATACATTGAGGTTAAAATTCAGCTTCTAAAAATTCAGCTTCTAATTCAGGAATTTTGTGGAGAAGAGAAGGGGCCACATTTGGGCCAAACTAATATGTATGTTATAGCCAGCTAGAAACTATAGGAAAAAAAAACCCTGCTACAATACTAAAGCACTACTTTTATAAAGAAAGTGAAGATACCAGTAAACTATTTTGCATATTTATATTTGAATTTGGCCTGGAGCTACGCTTTTTATTAGGTCTTTTATTATAAGTAACGGTATTAAGATAATGTGTCAATTGACAGTATTGTTTGCAAGTCCCTATCAGTTTTCGGTAAAACCTTTTGGTCAGTAACCTACATTGGGTAACAAAAATATTGCGGTTCAGCAAATGTTCTCCCTAGCCTGCAGTTTTCAGCAAATGCTCAGATTCTATGTTGGGGAATCTTCAGCAGGCCACGACAATACACAATACATGCACTACCATACAGCGGTGCTCCAACAGCCATCCCATGAGAGCCTGTATGCTAATTAAAAACTGTGCTCCTCGCATTTCATGGCCTTTCTGGGCACATGCTCTGCATAAATACAGTGTGTGTTGGAGGATAGTGGTTAGTATCAGAATTTCTAGGAGAGAAATTATATTTTATCTTCTCTTCAACTAAACTATAATTGTTCTAAACGTAAAGTGTTACTAAACCCAGGACCCTGCATTCACTATATCTGGTCTCCCACAGTACACACAACATGGAAATGCAATTATTTTAGTAAACAGAAACTGCTCTCATCAGGAGTTAGAGCAGTCTTGTGACTTCAGCAGAGCACTGGTTAAAGCTTGTCGGCCTTTTGGCCAAGATCAAGTGTAGTATCTGTTCTTATCAGTGTCCAGTGGGGGTGCTCCTGGTCATTCTAGCTTTGCGGGGATGGCTGTTGTATAGTACCCTCACTGGTATGATGGGGGTCCGGAAGGCTGGACCGGAGGGACAGAAACCAGGGAGCGCCATGATTCGTTCTGGGGCCTTGGGAGTAATTCCTCTGGGAAAGCTGGAAAGACCCAGTTCCTCCTGATTTGGACGGATCTACCTTGGTCTGGCCAGGGGCTGAGGACGCAGAAAGTCCGCAAACACGGTGCCCCCTGAGTAGTCGCCTCAGGGGTGCTCTGAGTAGCACTTGGGTGTGGGACCCCACGATGCGAATGAGCACATGGTCACCGAGTTTAACACTTTTTGCACTGCGCCTCTAGGACCGGGCCTTTTGGTCAAGTTCTGGGCAATTTTTTTGCTACAGGCCTCAGGGTCTGGTCAGTGCACAATTTGGGCACGACACTTTTTTATTATTTTTATAGATTTATTATTTATTTATTTTCCTCACCCCACGTTTGTCACCTTTTACTTATGTGTGTGTTTTTTTTTCACAGGATGGAGGGTGTGGGTCCTCGGGCCTGCCCTGAAGTCTAGGGGGAGGATGTGTGGCCCTACGGTTCCTTCCTCCCCTGTCCCTAGGGGGTTTTCTCTTCGGGAGAACCCCCTGGCCTAGTACTGGATGTCCGGCTTCGGCTGGGCATAAGGAACGGTGGTCCACCAGGCCTTTTGGCCAGGAGGACCAAATGGGAACCTTGTCCCTGTCAGGAGCTTCGTGCCCCGGGGGATCAGGGTAGTGGTCCAACCCCTTCGGGGGTAGGACAAAGCACACCCCTAAGTGCACTTTTTGTGTGGTATTTTGCACTTGCACTTTTTTGTGAACACTTACGGGTTTTTTCGTTATAGTTGCACGTTTGCGGACAAAAAAAAAAAACTGGTTAAAGCTTGTAGGAGGAGTTTTCTTTCTGCTCTAGGAGGATGCAAAACCTCTGACCCTCTGTCTGGACAGTGCTAATCACATGCACTCTCCCAAGAAAAAAAAAACCTCTCTAACAATACACACCAGGGATGTTCAATTTATATTGCCCAACGCCGGGACATGCAGTTCTGAGCGCCAGACAGGTAGTTTTTTGTTATCTTTAGCCCTACTGCGGACAAGCAGTAGGGCTCACCTGTCAGGTGGAAGCATTCGGGCGGAAGCGCTGCCGCCTGATTTCTTCCACACAGCCCAAAGTGCCAGCCGCCCCGTCCGCTATATGTCCAGGCTCCGCTTGCCCATCTGCGGGCCCAGGACTGGTTCAGTGGGTGCCTGTGGGATGCCAGTATGGAGGAGGGAGGAGAGCAGACACAGCCGCTCCCCTACCCTTCTTGTCCTGACCCAGAAGTGATGTGATGTTACTTCCAGGTCCCCGTTGACAGATTCCCAGCCATCGAGGCAGGGAAAGAATGTAATGTAACGTAGTGCGATGTGCACTGCATTACATTCAATGGAGAGCAAAGGGAGACACGCAGAGTCTTTTAGACCCTGCATGTCGAAAAAAAAGAGAACCTGTCACCAAAAAATCATCGCATAGGGAATTTTTTGTCCCCATGTGGTACAAAAAAAAAATTTAAAAAAATGTTTTTTTATTTTTTAAAAATGAAAGTTACACCCCCCCTCACAAATTTTTCACACCCCCCACCCCCACATATACAAATGAAAAAGCAGGTGCTGGGGCACCTACACATGAAAACATTCATTGTGATACACATTACATATCGCTGCACACGCCAGAATGAGAGCAATATTTTTAGCACCAGACCTCCTCCGTAACACTAAACTGACAACTTATAAGGGGCTTTAAAAACGTCACCTATAGAAAATATAGGCTACTAAAGTTTGTTGCCATTTCACGAGCGCATGCAGATTTAAGGTTTGACATGTTCAATATCTATTTACTAAATGCAACCTTGTATTTTATATTTTACAAAAAAAAATGGATAATGTATTGCTTTTGGTGTCCTAAAATTAACTTAAGTGTATTTTTAATGACATTTTGCATTTCCTAGACCTTCGTGATAATATTGTGTGACATAAAAAATTGGAACTACCACTATTTTATTCTCTAGGGTCTTTGATTGCAGAAAATATATAATGTTTGGCCATTTGACCATCCATCTTACTACATATTTGGCACACAACTCTAGCCTGTCCAGACACCATTTTGTGAGAGCTCAGCTCCAACCATTAATTGGCAACCATCTATTGATTTACCTGAGAATTGGAGGGTAGCTATAAACTATATCCTGATAATTCTGATTGTCCAAATTATTAAGCTCAATGTCATTTTGGGGTAACTAAATTTTCTCCTTACAATAAAATAACCACCCACCTTTATATAGTTTAGTTTTAGTTGTAATATTATTCCATTTTTGTTCTTGGGCCATATTGGCATCTGGTTTTGTGTATTTTGACGCTTATTCCTTCTGCAGGGGAACAACCGCTGAAATTCCGTAAATCCCAGACTATTGTCTGATAGTTAGATATTATGGTTATTTTGTCTATGGGGAGAAATGAATTATTGATTTTATTTATCCTATATATCTATATGTAAACTAGTGCTACGGAAAACATTTGGAACATTTTATGCAAATTATCTTGGGGTCTATGTGCCTCACAATCGAGCTATTACATTATGTGTTTATACATTTAAACACATAATGTAATAGCTTGATTGGCATGACTGATTGTAAAATAAATAATTTATGTCATAACGAACTGTAAATAAATAATTTATGTCATAATCTGTAGTCCATAATTTCCCCTGATCTAATTTGTTTGTTAAAAATGATTTTGGTTGGCTCTAAATTACTCAGAATTATAAATTAAGCCAATTAAATTATTTTATAAATGATATATTATATTTGGAAGCACCTTTAGCTGACTCAATTGTCCAGGCGTAACCTGGCAGAACATAAAATGTTTGGAGGTACTGCTGAATATTAATAATTCATCAAAAGCACAACATTAGGTAGGTAGATTCGATGCTGTGGTAGGGCCAGTTAAAATGAAGTTTTTACCTATGAAATTTTGCAAATGCAGGGTATTTACTATAGTACAAGGAATGTTGGAGGACTTTAAGGCCTCGCTCACACAGATGATGATGCCCATATAGCATGAAAGGCCCACTTTGTGCAGTGCCTCAAATTACAGGTACTACGGGTAGGCAGCCCACTGAAGTCTATTAGGATGAAACTGTGTCCGTGCAGCTTTCCTAATAGACTTCAATGGGCTGCTTGCACACAACACCTGGAAGTAGAGACGCTGCAAAAAAAAAAAAAGACTCATGTAGGCTATAAGGGCATCATTGCCTGTGTAATTGAGACCTGACTCCACAGACAGCAAGGCTTCTGAAAAGAAGAAAAATATTAAAATATAACGTGCAGATGTAACCATTATGGGCTTGCAAGGTAGCAACCCCCTTCAATCTTTTTTCCCAAATGAACAACCTAAGGACTCTTACATCCCACCTAGCTGAAATATTTTTTAAAAAGAACACCAAGTCTTTTACCTTTTTTACAGTTTACTTCATAATGATTTATTTAAACATTAAAGGATAAGTTCACCTTTGGAACATGTTACTTGTTCCACCTGTTTTTAAGGTGGAACATTTAACATGTTCCAGAATTTGCAGCTTTTCCCCTCCGATTTCCCCCCCCCACTCCCGATTCCCCCATCCCTGTGACAGCATGTCAGGGATCCTCTCCCTACACCAACTGTCACTACTGGAAAATAACAAGGCCGTGTGGGGCTCTGCCCACAGGGCTACATCATTCATTTACAGTTTCCTGTGAATGAATGCCTACAAGTACTGTCAGCCACTGTGGCTGACACCTTGTAGTTCTCAATGAACTACGAGGGTGCAGGTGAGAGCTCTTGTAGTCCATTAACCTTCCTGCCCATATGCGGTATGGGCAGAAAGGTATGCTGAGAGTCTATAGGAGCCTTAGATTGCACACGCAATTTGCTGATTGAGGAAGCAATACTCTTAGGCTCCTTAGAAAAAAAATTATAAATGCGCATTTTTTTACCTGCAAAAAAATTTGCATTCATTTTTTTTTGCCAAAAGATGAACTTATCCATTAACAAAAAAAGTGATTAGCCACAGTACAGTGCCCATTTAGTTGTACCTGCAGGAGATCGAACTGAACACGACCCTCTATGTTAATGACTTTGTTTTCTCGTCTACCCATCTGCTTGGACTGGAAGGAAGAGTCCCGTATAACAGACTTCATGCTTCGAATTCTCCCTAGAAAAGGAAATGTGTAAACCTGCAACAGACAAAACACCAAAATTAAAACTCAAACATTAGACTAACAATTAAAGGAGAAGCAGTACAGTGCTGAGCTCCTGTGTCACTCAGTATTTTCTTCCTCGCAGCATGCTTGTCAACACATTAACTGATTGGTTGCTTCTTCCTCTCATACAATCATGGCCAAAAAATATGGGCACCCCTGCATTTCTGTCAGATAATGCACCACTTCGCTCATAAAATTGTTGCAATTACAACCGTTTAGGCATTCTCATATTTATTTCTTTTGTTTGTATTGTACAGACTGGACAAAATTATTGGCACCTTCTCAAAATTGTAAGAAATAATTGCATTCCATGTTTGTGATACTCCTGTAATTTGTAATTAAACTCACCAGTATCAATTAACCGATCTTAATGTTCCTGTGTCCATTGTGCACAACATTGTCAATATGTTTACAGCCCATGGCACTGTAGCTAATCTCCCTGGGCATGGACGAAAGAGAAAAACGTGGTAAAAGATTGCAACGAAAGATTGTTTGAATGGTGGATAAAGAACCTTGATCAACTTCCAAAAAATTCAAGCTGACCTTCAGGCACAGGGTACATCTATGTCAGCTCATACTATATGTCACCATCTGACTGAAAAGAGATTCTATGGTAGGAGACCCAGGAGGAACCCACTGCTGACACAAAAACATAAAAAGCCAGATTGGAGTTTGCCAAAACTTACCTGAGGAAGTCAAAATCCTTTTGAGAGAATGTACTGTGGACAGGCTAAACAAAATTACAGTTTTTTGTTAAAGCCCATCATTCTACTGTTTTCAGAAAAATAAATTAGGCCTTTAAAGAAAAGAATACAGTCCCTACAGTCAAACATGGTGGAGGGTCGGTCACTGATGTTTTGGGGTGCTTTGCTGCTTCAGGCACTGGATGTCTTGATTGTGTGCATGGTATTATGAAATCTGAAGACTACCAAAGAATTCTGGGGTACAATGTAGGGCCCAGTGTCAGAAAGTTGGGTCTCCATCAGAGGTCATGGGTCTTACAACAGGACAATGACCCAAAGCACACACCAAAAAAGCACTCAGAAATGGTTTAGGACAAATCGCTGGAGAGTACTTAACTAGACAGCAATGAGCCCAGATCTCAATCCCATGTACCTGTGGAGAGATCGCAAAACAGCAGTTGGGAAAAGGAACCCTTCCAATCTGAGAGACCTGGAGCAGTTGGTGAAGAAGAGTGGTCCAAAATTCCAGTAGAAAGGTGGAAGAAACTCATTGATGGTTACAGGAAGCAATTTATTTCAGTTATTTTTTGTAAGGGGTGTGCTACCAAATATTGAGGGTTTCAATAATTTTGTCCAGCCCATTTCTCTGTGGAATGTGTCAGACCTGGCTTTTTGCTTCTCCACTTCTTTTTTTTTTTTATACCAATACAAACAAAAGAAACAGACATGAAAATGCCTAAACATTTGTAATTACAACAATTTTCAGGGTGTAGTGGTGCATTATCTGACAGAAATGCAGGCGTGCCAATATTTTTGGCCATGACTGTATTTCAGCCCTGCTGTACGGAGACTGCAGTAGGCTCATATCAGGGGAAATTCAGGTATTTGCACTGCTTTCATTTAATAAATACATTTAAAGTAGAATTCCTGCCTAACAATAACTAGTCTTAAAAATGTCCCCTCAGTTTTAGCACCACCAACTGCTTCCTGTTAAGCTGCAAAGGCAGCAGCCAGGGGTGTACACATGCTGTAACCACAAAGCTTTACATCATAGTCAAAATAAAATCTGTTGTTTTTGGCAGGTACTACCGCCCAACAAGCGTGACCCTTTCAAATGAATGGGGCTGTACTGCAATGCACACAACTGTGGCATGGTCACTGTGGCATTTAGGGGTATTAAAACAAGAAGTGAGGAGGCACCACTTGTACAAGACCTCTAAGGCTAGGTTCACATCTGTGCGGGTGGTGCAGCTGCGGATCTGCACGAAAATCCGTGCAGCCGCACCACCCGCACAGAGAAATGCGGACCCGCGGGCCGGTGCTATTAGTTCTAATGGCACGCCGCCCGCGCTGGAAAACACAACCATACCGGTGAACCGAGGTTCCCGCGTGGGCTGCATGTTCTGAAGTAGTGCAGGCACTTCTTCTCTGCGTGTCACAGGGCACGGGAGTCCATTAAAATGAATGGGCTCTCATGCCCACGCAAAACACGGCCCGCACGGCTGCATATATGTGAGCCGGGGCTAAAAAGCCTCACAAGTGCAGATTGCTTTTCAGAGGAGCAGCAGTCCTTGCTGAATGTGTTCAAGCCCTTACGATTTACTCCAATACACTACATATTAAAAACTGGGCCAAGTTTACCTTAAGATTCTGTGCTCTGTTGATCAGATATGGCAAGTCAAAATTCTGAATATTGTAGCCAGTTATGATATCAGGATCAATAATGCGCACAAACTCTGCCCAGGCCTGTACAAAGAAAAAAAAGTCCATTATACACTGTTACAGGGAGGTTAAGAAGGTTGCCATTATTAAAGCGTCTTGTATGTTTAAAAAGAAAGAGAACAAAAATAATTCTCTACATCTCTGCAATACATGCACATTACTTCATGTTTTATCTTTCTGAAAAGTGCAAGTACAGAAATTTACTTGTTGATCTGCCAGAGACCCTTTGCTGTTCATAGGCAGTGTTGTCCTGGCCAGTTCTCCTCTATTTGAAAACAGACCACCTCCCCCTCACCGCCTTACTATAATAAAAGGGGAGGTGTTCTGAAGTTCAGAGAGCTCAGGCAGGGCTGATAGAACCCCATGAGATTTCAGTGCAGCAGTTGTAGGTGCAAACAAGAAGGTAGCTGTTCGCTGGATTTCTGGCATGATTAACAGGTGTTTTGTCTGCACTTTAGTATTCAGGAGGTAAAACATGGGGAAACAAGCATCAACACATGACACAGTAGTGACGCAAAAGTTATCGAGAGGGCCCAGTGAGTGTGGCAGGGTACACAGGAGATCGACACTACCTTAAGTGTTGATTTCTCACACAGCATTATGGGCAGTGGCAGAGACATGGAGGTACCCGTTTCTCAAGGCTGTCAGCTCAGTCCCACCAGTGCAGGTTATTATATCGAGAGGAGTTGTAGCTACATACATCTCATCCTATCCTAGCTCTACTACAGTTGCATTACACTTGTATGCTATACCTTCTGCTGGAAATCTTGTACCTAATGTCAGATGCGGGATTCCTGCCTGCTCTGATCGTTTTTCTGTAAGCGCAATTTAGAAATGATTAAAGTTATTAAAAAGGTGTTTATCTGCGCTGCTACTACTACTTTTAAAACGACTATATCACAGAGCATTTTGCTAACATTCCAATGAAGTGTGGTGTATTTAACCACTTGACCTCCAGAGGATTTACCCCCCTTAATGACCAGGCCTCTTTTTGCTACTCGGCGCTGCACTAATTCAACTGATAATTGCGCGGTCATGCAATGCTGCACCCAAACAAAATGTACGTCCTTTTTTTCACACAAATAGAGCTTTCTTTCGGTGGTATTTGATCACCTGTGCGCTTTTTATTTTTCACGCTATAAACAAAAAAAGGCCAAAAATTTTGAAGAAAAATGATATGTTTTACTTTCAGCTATAAAAAATATATAGTAAACTCAAAGTTAGTTATAAATTTAGGCCAAAATGTATTCTGCTGCATGTTTTTGGTAAACAAAATCCCAATAAGTGTATATTGATTGCTTTGTGTGAAAGTTATAGCGTCTACAAACTATGGTATAGATAATGGAATTTAAGCCATTTTTTTGCTATACAGCGCTGCGCTAGTTTAACGGACAATTGCGCGGTCATGCAAAATGGTACATAAATGAAATTTACATCCTTTTTTTTCCCCACAAATTGAGCTTTCTTTCGGTGGTATTTGATCGCCTGTGCGGTTTTTATTTTTTGCGCTATAAAAAAAGGCTGACAATTTTGAGGAAAAAAAACAATATTTTGGACTTTTTGCTATAAAACATGTCCAGTAAAAAAAATGTAAAAATCAAATCTAGTCATAAATTTTTGCCAAAATGCATTCTGTGACATGTCTTTGCTAAAAAAAAAACCCAATACGTGTAAATTAATTGGTTTACGTGAAAGTTATAGCGTTTACAAATGGCGGGAAAGATACTGGGATTTTTCGTTTTTTTTTTTTTATACTAATAATGGCGGCGATCAGTGACTTATGGCGGCGATCAGCGACTTATGCGTGGGACTGCGGACCTACGGCGGACATTCTGACATTGGGGGGTACTTACTTGGGGTCACTGACATCCCCAGTAACACCGATAAGGTGATCAGGGCAAAAAAAAAAAAAACACACACTGTACTAATGGCACTGGGGAGGAAGGGGTTAAGTTTATTATTCAGGGAAAGGGTTAACTGTGTGAGGGGAGTGTTTTACTAGGGGGCGGGGGTGTGTACTACAGGGAACACCGCTGAACGGGAGAAACTCTTCTGTCCCGATCAGCGTGTCCTGGAGCTGTCAGGGAGCTGACAGAAAGCACAGCTACTGCAGCTGTGCTCTCTGTGAGTGATTGCCGCCGATCGCCCGGAACATAGCCAGTAACGACTGGCTGTGACCCGGTGACTGACATCCACGGCTGTGATTGGCGGGACAGGTAGGGCGGCGGTGCGCCTCGTGCGCGCCCCCTACCTGTTTTAAAAACACACATTTTAAAACGTGGTTTTGCCCAGCCGTGCCGCCCTGCCGCCGTATTTCTACAGTGGCTGGGCGGCATGTGGTTAAAGATTTTAGTATGAGAAATTGGTATTCATTCTTTTGTTGTTACAGTTTTGCGATGAATGTTATTGACCTTACATGATCCCTTTAAAGTAGGGATGCATAGATACTGATATCGGTGCCCATACCAAGTATTTTCATGAGTACTTGTGAAAATGGTTCCAATACCTGAAACCAATACTTTGCGGTGTGATTTGCGTCAATACAAAATGTATGGGCGTAAATTATATCGCAAAGAAAAGTTGGAATTTGAACAGCAATGTGATTCCTATCCAAATCGCATGCAGGTTCCCCACTGCTCCTGTCTATCATAGCCTGAGTTCACACAGGATCGTCTACTGTCACAAGATGAAAAGCTGGGGATTTGAAATCCCCACAGCTTTCTCTCCTCTCAGTGCAGGGATCACAGTACAGGCTAGATGGCTTTTGAATGGTCAGCACCGCCACAGTGCTGTATTGACACAAATCTCATTGTAAAGTATCAGTACTTGCCGATCAAAACAGGGTATCAGTTCATCCCTACTTTAAAGGCAACCTTAGACATTCGAGGAAATGTAAAGTATTTTTCTTTATTATGGTTTAGGGCTGAAAATAAACAATTTTCTAAATAGTTTTTTTGCTTTTGGTGAGGTAAATAAAATAATATTTTTTATATGCAGCCAACTAGTAAAGCCCTCACATTTCACAGGCCCTTACAATCTGTTCACAGAGCTCAATAGTTTAAGCTGATACACACTGACTGAGCACTGAAGCACCACAATCAAAACCCTTTCCCTTCCAACTGCCCAATACAGAAATTTAAACCAGAGACAGACGGTTTAAATGAAACTGTCTACACCATGCTATGTCCTTACAAAAAGCCTTCAGAGGTCTTAGAATCCTTTAGTCATGATACATACAGTATAGCAACAATAAACATCAATTTAAAAAAACTATTGTAGTATCCTTTAGGCAAAAACCAATATGCATAGTGCAATAATCCACAACAACAGGTTGGAAATCATCTTTCACAAATTTAACATCAGTTAACTGAACATGAAATTGGTTGTGGTGTGATAGTACATCTGCCCATCATTGCTGTTTTACTATGGAGGCAACGTACTTTCAACAGTGCATCTTCGTTTTCAAAGCAAAGCACTTGAGAGCCAACTATACTAGCGCAGGTGTTCAGAGTGAAAACATTGCGGATGAAAGGGTCTTTCTCCCCTTGCCTTAGAACCATGTTAGCTATTTGAATAACTGGGTCTTTATCCGGCTCAGGAAACACACCTAGGGAACAAAAAAAGAATAAATCAGGATTTAAATAATCACTTTAATTAGGCCGAGGGAAGAACTTGCTGAACAGCGCATTACCTTTCCTCCCTGCACATTCTATATCAAAGCTGAGCACACGAAGAGGAGCAATCTTCTGCCACTCACCCTCAGCCGGGTGACTTATAAGATCTGCCCAGCTAATATCAACCTCCAGCTGAGCAAGAGACACCTGCAGGAAAAACAAAATGGAGATTACAGAGCCAATGAATTCAAAAGAATCATAATAGAGTATAGCCATCTAATGCTCACCTTAATGGTATTATCTTTAGTCAGCTCTCCCTGGCTTTCTTTTCGAATTCGGTATTTGCCAGCGGGGAGTTCGATCCAGTTACACCCAACAATGTCATTGTCCACCATAAACCTAGAAAAGAGATTGCCTTCCTATGAAGCCTTTCAATTTGAATTTGCCATGAACCACTTTATTCAACAACATAATATTCTGAAGTGCAATCAAACAGAATTCATTCTGTCACAGAACAGTATATGTTAAATTTTGATTGGTCTGCAATAACGAATCTGCATTCTTTATTAGTGCAAAAAGTATTACAATAGCTAATATTATCTTAGCTAGATTCCTCGCAGTTTATTCAGAACTACAAGTCGTCAGCCATGGCGGCTGATAGTATTTGTAGTTAATTCATCTACAGGAAACTGTAAATGAATGACATGGCCGTTTGGGCAGAGCCCTGCATGGCTGCGTTGTTTTTAAATTGTGACAGTGGGCACGGGGAGAATATTCCTCGTCTGCTGTCGCACCGAGAGGGGGATCTATAACATGTAATATTTCACACCCTAAATACGGGTGAAACATGTAACATGTTCCAAAAAGATGAACTTATCCTTAGATTCATTTGAAATTAAGCCTCATTTTCACAAACCTAGGTGCGGAATTTCCTTTCAAATCAGATAGCAATGAATGAAAAAAAAAAATCCCTTTCACTGCCAGAGCTGGTTTTTGCATTTTTTTTGCACGTCTAAAAAAACATTTTAGGTGTGAAGATTACACAAAATCCCCAAACATTATATTTTTTCTGAAAGCAGACACCCTAGACAGTCAACTAGTGGGAGTTCCAATTTTTTTATGGCTCATGATATTACTGCAAAGGTCTAGTCTGGGAAATTTTATTTTAAAAAAACACACTAAAGTGAATATTAGGGCAAACAAATGCAATAGATTACCCACATTTTTGGTAAAATTTAAAATCCGAGGTTTGTGCCAAGTAAATAGATACCCAACATGTCAAACCTTACATTTGCTTGCGCCCATGAAATGGCAACAAACTTTAGTATCCTATATTTTTTATAGGCGACATTTCAAAAGCCCCCTATAGGTCATCAGTTTAGTGTTGCGGAGGAGGTCTTGTGCTAGAATTCTTGCTCTCACATCGGTATGCGCGTTGATATGTAACATGTGCAAATGACATTTTCACATGTAGGCACTCCCAACGCATTTTGGTTCATATGAGCGTATATGTGTGGGTTGGTGCCTCAAAATTTTTTAAATTTTTTTAAGGGGGGATGTTACGTGCGTGGGTGTAACGTTATTTTTGTGCACTTTTTTGCATATTTTTAGCTTAACTTTTTCTTTTTTTCCATCCCATAGGGGATAGAAAGTCCATGTCCAAGTCCATATGATGACAGGTTCTCTTTATTGAGACCTAAAAGACCCTGCATGTCTCCTCTAGGCTCTATGCATTGCAATACATTCTTTCTCGGCTATGCTAGCTGGGGAAAGTGATAGGGTGACTCTTAAGTGACATTATACAGGTCGCTTTCCAGGTCACACATGTTCGCTCTCCTCCCTCCCAGGCTTGCAGATGGGCAAGCGGAGCCCGGAATACATGGCGGGGGGGGAGCTACCGGGGGTGTGTGGAAGCAATCGGGCGGTAGCGCAGCCACCTCAATCCTTTCATCTGATAGGCATGAGTCTGCCTGTCAGTTTTAGACACAATCCTGGTGGCTGACACCACTGCACTGCGTGTGAAACCCCACTATCAGGTCCATACGACATACGGACCTGGCATCGAAAGGGTTAATAATGGCTTTGGCAACATGATCAAAATGCCTCTCTCTAATCCTAACAGCCCAGGCAGTCATGTGAAATCAGTCTGCACTGCCATGACTTGTAATGACAAGGGCCACTGTCAATCAAGTATGTATCCAAATCACCCAAGATTGAGAAGTTAATAAATTACTGCAAAATTATGGCATGGCATCATTGTTGGGGAGTACCTGATTTCAAAGTCAATGTTGGCTTCATAGGCCTGGTAGCAATGTGTTGGGAAGTTCCCGAACCGCAAACCCTGTTCTAAGAGACGTTTGGCAGGTGCAATTAGGCGTGGAAGGGCCATTGTAATCTTCAGGAAGGATGCACTCCGCTTCCCATGGTATCCATACATATCTATAATGAAAGCAAACACACCATCCTTATTCCATTCTTTTAGAAGCTAACTTCTGCTTGTTGATTTTAAGTAATGTGGAACAAGTGTTCTAGACAGCATATAAAGATATCCTATTAACCTATTTTTTTATGAAATTGCTTACTTTGTTTTTGTGCTTCCTTGTATTGTCTTCCATGAGCTCCCCAATCTTTCCTTCTTACTTTCATTTGTTATGAGTGAGCAGTGCTCGTTAGTTGCGTCATCTGTAATGCTCTATGTACACTACAAATCTCATAGTCAACAGCACAACTACTCAGGAGCAAGCAAGAGAGGGTGGCTACAGTCCTACCTACAGCAGCACCAGGAAATTGGATCATAGCAGCACAAAAAAAAAAAAAAAAGTAATCCAGAGATTTGAAGGAGGCTGAGAGCAATAGAAGGTACGTTTTCAGAGTTATGAATACATACTTGAACAGATTTGTTTTTTAAACCAGAGTTTAGTTTCACTTTAACATTAAATTTATTTTATTTTTTATTTATTCATTTTAGGTACTTCTGTAGCGTTGTCAATTTTTTGCAGCACTTTACGTGTGTGTGTATATATGTATATACATATATATATATATATATATATATATATATATATATATATATATATATATATATATATTGTACATTCACATCAGTTCCTAGCCCTGAAGGGGCGTACAATCTAAACTCACATTCATACATTTCCATACTAGGGCCAGTTTAGACAGGAGCCAATTAACCTACCAGTATGTCTTTGGAGCTTGGGAGGAAACCACAGTACTTGGAGGAAACCCACGCAGGCACAGGGAGAACATGCAAATTAAATAAGTACTTCACAAGGCCAGTGCGCCGTTTCTTGACATGTTCATACATCCCTGTTATACATCAGCTGAGATGCCAGCTGAGTTTTTATAGAATTAGTGGAATAAGCTTTAAAATCTCTTCTATAATCACCCTTAAAGTGTTACTAAACCCAGGACCCTGCATCCACTATACTTCATCTCCCACAGTACACAGAACATGGAAGTGCAATTATTGTAGTAAATATAAACTGCTAAATTTCTCATCAACAGTATATAGCGGTCTTGTGACTTCCATCATTGTCCAGTCAAGTACTGGGTAATCTTGTAGGAGGAGTCTCATTCTCCTGTCTTATGAGGCTGCATGACCCCTGACCCTCTGTCTGGACAGTGCTGATTGACCCTGTGCTGATCACATGCACTACTCCCCTCCCAAAAAACACACCAAACTGAGCATGTGCAGAATGCCTCCTAAGGCTCCTTACTATCAGCAGATAGATTGGGGACTGTGGAAGAAGGGGAGGATCAGAAAAGTCAGGATCAAACAGTCTTTTTACACAATGTGGAGGATTAACTCCTTAGGATCCACAGTGAGTATAACAAGCATGCTTTATGGCACATACAGACTGATTTTACGGTTATGTGTTTAGTAACACTTTAAGTACCTAAGTCCCCATTCACACCAATGCGATTTGTCATGCGAATTGACAGTTCAAAATAGCATGACAAGTCACACCCTATTTGTGTCTATGAAACCTTTCAAATTGGTGCGACCTCGACCTTGCGATGCGGCACTGATTTTGAAAAAAAGATTCTGTACTATTTTTGGAGATTTCATGTGCAACTTGCATAGACATCTGTGCCTGACATCGCACAGATGTCCGGTGAAATTGCACTGACTGGTGGCTTTGAAATTGCTCTACTTCAACTGAAGTAGCCTGATTTCAAAGCCACATTCAGTGTGAATCAGGGCTATAGGTGTTAAGGTTTTGAAAATTGGCCAAAAAAAAATTACCACCTGGGGTTTTTTTTTTTTTTTAATTTCTATTTTAACCACTTCATGTCCGGACACTTTTACCCCCTTCCTGTCCAGGCCAATTTTCAGCTTTCAGCACGGTCACACTTTGAATGACAATTGCACGGTCATGCAACACTGTACCTATATAGATTTTTTAGCATTTTTTTGAGACAGATAAAACTTTATTTTGGTGGTATTTATTCACCACTGGGATTTTAATTTTTTTGCTATATAAATTAAAAAGTCCAAAAATGTTTTAAAAAAAAGTGTTTTTCTTATAAAATTTTGCAAATAAATAATCTTTCTTCATAGATCTTGGCCAAAATTTATTCAATTGTCTTTTTAGTAAAAATAAATTAGTTTATAACCAAAAATTATAATAAAAAAAAATTATATTTTTATTTTATTTTCTTATATTATTATTTATGTTTTTTTTTAACATAGTCACCCTAGCAGCACAGTGTCACCATACTGACACTGTACTACTTGTGGGGGGTGATAAAGATTTGGTTTTTTTTACACCGATTGCTTTTATACCCATAAAGGCTGTAAAAGCAATAATTTCTATTTCTCTCTGGCTGCATTCCTGCAGCCATTGAGAAATACTGTGTGAGCTGTGATTGGTCACAGCTTGTCACATGGTACAAGGCTGTTGTGGATAGCCTTGTACCATGTGATCGCTGTATTCATTCACTGATTTCACTAGTAGTAAGCAATGATGTCAGAAGTGACATCTTGTTTACTACTGTTCATGTGATCACTGATTTGGCAATTAGTGATCACATGATCGGGACCTCACACAGAGGTCCTGTACAACGACTGGTGTTCCGGGGGACACAGCGAGCACCGGATTGCGGTGCCAAAAACTCCCAGGGAGCGCACACAGGCCAAAATGGCGGGCGCCGTTTATGAACAGCAACCCGCCCCTGCACTGCTACCGTCCAGCAGTTTATATACATGGGCCGGCGGGAAGTGGTTAAAGAATTTCCACTAAGGACCATTTAGTAATAATAATAAAAACATAGAAGCTCTATCTGCAATTCCACCTTGGTTAAAACAAAGCAAAAAGGCCAGGTTCCAAGATGCAAAAGGAACTTGATCATTCTGCTCTGTGCAGACTATGCTGCCAATCAGTATAATATAGTTAAGAAGATGGGAACAGACTATTTTTCAGTGTCTCAGTAAGGCCCCGTTCACACTAGTGTGACTTGTTATGCAACTTTGGACACATAGTCACAGCCCATTGATTTCAATAGACCTCAGTTCCAATCTATGTGACTTGAAGTTGTAGCAGCTTTAAAAAGGTTCCTGCACTACTTTGATGTGACTTTCTTATGACTTGACTGCCAGAAAGTGTAAAGTCACACTAATGTGAAGTGATCCTTACTAGACCAATTATCAGTTGCTCTTTAAATCTCCATTTACTTTAATCTGTGCTCAAAAATAACCAGCAAAGACACAAAGATCATGATTGTTATTTGAATCTATATGTGAATGCAACCTCTGACCACATGATCCTCCGCACAGGAGCTTCGTGACTATAGGAGTGTTTTAGTAACAATGTTTGCAAAGACACTGGTACAATTAGGCAATGTTTTACTGGAAATAAGTGCAAGTTTCAGATGTACAAGTACAGAAACAAAAATACTCACTCTCTTTCATACAGATGTCAACAGCCAGAACAGCCTGCGATATGTTGTCTTTATTAGAGCGCATGTCCTTGACCACAGCATTATTCAGCTCCTTTTTGAAGTCACTTAAACTTTCCTGCTTAAAACCTGAAAAATATATTACATAAAAATAAATTAATTATATAAGAAAATGTAAAAGTGTAATCTCAGCCAAATCTTTTTCCTAACTTTGGATATAAAGGGGGAATGTTAGAACCTCTGTCCTGTTTTTAATTGTTATTCTGCAGTTGGGAAACATCCCTTCACTTCCTGAGTGTCCCCACTTAGGGGATTCCTATGTGATCACCAGGTCAGACAGTAAAGACAAACCTTTCCCACTGGCATTCAGACCACAATAAACAGCTGACACAGGAACTAACCCGTCCACCAAAATATGTTGGAATTACACTTTCATATACCTTTTAAAGTGGCAGCTGTCTGTGAATATTGCAGAAGGAAAAAAAAATACATGTACAAACAAGCGTATACATTTGCCTTTTAAAAATATACGTTTTTAAAGTTACTTTACTATTTCAAAAGCACAATAAAAGGATAACTAAATTATTCTAACCACCACACTTCTTTCCCAAGACCCAAAAGAACATTTTTTTCTCAGCTGGGCATAAGTGTAGGTGGACAGCTCATATGTACATCAACTACTAGGTTTTACACATTAGCAGTTCTCTTGTCGCAAGTAAACATGTCTGATTACATTTAGCGTTCTTGATGGCTTCTCTTTAAACACCACCTGTGCTTGTAATGCTTCAACTAGACAGCTTCTGTATTATGGTCTAAAGCAGGCTATATAAGGGTCAGTTTTTTTGATCAGCAGATTCCCCCTTCCACACAAGTGAGGTGGATGGAGAAATCCTCCCTGCTGTGCTATTATATTTTGACAGTGGGAACTCCACTGCTTTCAGAATACATTGATCTTCAATGCAGCAGATTGGCTACAGGCCTGACTAAACAAAGATTATCCACCAAGCCCATCTGTAAAAAGCCAATCTCACGAATGGGAAACGACCTTAGATGGATCACAATTCAGCCAGTCACTGCTGAACAGGCCAAATTTTGATCCATCATTGGCAAACTTAAGAAGAGAAGGGTGCACATGTGGTTGGTGGGAGAGGTCTACAGCTGATGCGAGGAACAGTGGGGATGATATTAATGGATAGTTTGAGTGAAATTGGGAAGTTTGCCCTCCAGTTTATTAAATCTATGGTAACCCTTTAGACTGTCCTTCCTTAAACTGGAACTTCGGTTAAATAGTGAAGCCCAGCTGATCCTCTTCCTTCCCCTAGCCTGTAACTGAGTTGAAAGTTTTTTATTTTTTTGGGAAGGGGCGAGCACTATTTTATTTTTCACACGTTCCACATTCCAGGAGGCTGCAGGACCAGTTTACCTGCGCCTTGCAATCTCGAGCCAGCTGTGATTCATTAAGGAATTCCTAGCTGGCTCTCAAATCCAAGATAGCGGCACCGGGGACCCACAGCAGCGCAAATAATTGGCAGTGGAAAGAGTGTGCTGCAATCTATGCACCAATAAGTACCTGATCTTAAAAACCAGCAGCTGCATTAATTCCAAATTGAGAGTTCTGACTTTGCACTGACTTGATGCATGCTCATTGTAGGTCAGTGACTCAATTCATTGAAGCCAAAGACAGCCACATAGCTAGCATTTTCAGGAGGTTGGAAGCCTACATGTTTTTTCTATATGACATGTTTTTATAAAAACTGGTAGGCTCTCTTTCAACAAACTAAACAGGAATAATAAAGTGAATGGTTCAACAATTCTGTCCACAGTGATTATAATTCAAAGCACTTACCAATCTGGCAGGGTACATAGAAGTAGGGAGCAAAGCCATGAATGTGGCAGCATACACTGTTGCCATCTGCTGTGATACCAAACACCCGAATTATGGGGACGGGTCCGTGCGTGGCTCCCAGCATACCAGGCAAATGTATTCCTAAAAGACATATAGATATTACATTCAGTAAGAAAAGCTTGCAAGTAGCTGCTGTGTTATACCGTATATCTCAAAGCCAACACAAATAGTTGCATCAAGGGTATTGTCTGACTACTACAGACAGATTTTGCCAAGCAAAAAAAAAAAAAAAAAAAGATTTAAATCAGGGGAAGCAAACTATCTATCATCTCTCCCACTTGGCTTAAGTAAAAATACTATTTTCCCAACACTAACCCTACAAGTCAGGAAACAAGGTCTATTCTATTTCTAATGTGAAACTGAAACAGAGATCACAACGTCACACATCGTAATATATACTGTAAATGCTGCAGGCAACTACAAGACCTCAGTATTAAACAATCCTTTTCTACTGAAAGCAGTATTTCAGAGCCAAATCATATTCATGGGTGTCCCATAAACTATTAAAGCTGGATTGCAACGTTTGGTTTCTTACTAAGGGGTTGTGTCAGTCCTAAATTGGCGGGGGCGGATATGGTGGCACCATTACCGGGGTCTGTGGAAGCAAGTTGGGGGGCAGCACAGCCGTCCTACTGAGTTTTATACACAATCCCGGTGGCTGCAGCCACCAGATTGTGTGTAAAACCCAATGCTGCAGGTCTGTAAAATGTATGGACCTTGCAGCGAAAGGGTTAATGGGAAGACTGCACCATACAAAGATAACTTCATGCAGCAGCCTAGGACTGCTGTACTGACACACACATGCTGCAGCATAGAGGTGAGTATGTATATTTTTACTAATCCAAAATTTCTCTTTTAATGAAGAGTTTCCTCTCACTCACTACCTGGCTGGCAGCAAGGGAAGGTTAGGGGAAATGAGCAAGACAATAAAAAATGTGATATGCACTTGCCAGCACAGAATCGCTTATCGTATGAAAAGGTTTTCCAGGATACCACAAAACCGCATCTAGATTTTTTCCTTTTTTTTTTTATAAATAAATTAAAATATATATTTTAATACTACCTCCAGCTTCAACAGACAATAATAGTAATAGAGCAAAAAATAATCACATATATCACTAATGGTTAAACTATTGTGCTTTAAAAGGTTTAAAAAACCAATAACACCCGGAAACATAAAGAGTCATTGAAATTTATTATGGCATTTGACACTTAACAGCAATTAAAAACTAGTGATACATGATCTGTCCACCTACACAAGTTACTATTTCCCCCCTCCCTACAAGCTCTCCAGTGAAGGTGAGAAATTTAGATCATCGCCAGGGGAATTCCTGGCCCATCTCACCCATCCACTTCCCATATCATCGTAATCCATTGCTTTCATTGAATTCAAACGGCCAGAGAAGGGGGACAACAGGCAATTGTTGCCAAGTGTAAGTTAATGTAAAATTGCTTCCCCTTTGTACCAATTACACTTGATGTAATCTTCCACAGTGCTCTACTTCCTTATTTACACAGAACAAAGCCTGTGCCGAGAGCAGATGGTGTAGAGACTGGCTTCTATACAAAACCAGGCTGTGTGTGGACAGCATGGTGTCCAAATTGCTAGCATCTCTTCCCATACAGTAATACGGTTCATGGTTCAGTTCCTACTAAGACGTCTCTGCAAAGTCCAGTCTTGTAGGGTCCAGCTGCAGCACTCCAAAAATCTGGAGGCATGACTAACATTTCTTTGTAATGGAATTTAGTACGGGATGCAGGACTTGTATTTTTAGACAATTATATATGCAGTGTTATATATGCAGCTACCTTCAGATGACTGGACACTGAAAACTTGCTAGTGCCACCCCCAGAATGGCACTCCACGACACTCCAGTTTCTTAGCAAGAAATAAAAAGTGATCAAGACACAGAGGGGAGGGGCCCGTGTCCTGTACTGTACTCCAAGATAAGGAATTTACAGGTACACTATATTGCCAAAAGTATTGGGATGCCTGCCCTTACATGCACATGAACTTTAATGGCATCCCAGTCTTAGTCTGTTGGGTTCAATATTAAGTAGGCCCACCCTTTGCAGCTATAACAGCTTCAACTCTTCTGGGAAGGCTGTTCACAAGGTTTAGGAGTGTGTCTATGGGAATGTTTGACCATTCTTCCAGAAGCGCATTTGTGAGGTCAGGCACTGATGTAGGATGAGAAGGCCTGGCTCACAGTCTCCGCTCTAATTTATCCCGAAGGTGCTTTGTCGGATTGAGGTAAGGACTCTGTGCAGACCTGTCAAGTTCCTCCACCCCAAACTCGCTCATCCATGTCTTTATGTAACTTGCTTTGTGCATTGGTCTGCAGTCATATTGGAACAGGAAGGGGCCATCCCCAAACTGTTCCCACAATGTTGTGAGCATGAAATTGTCCAAAATGTCTTAATATGCTGACACCTTAAGAGTTCCCTTCACTGCAACTAAGGGGCCAAACCCTGAAAAACGACCCCACATCATAATCCCCTCCATCCACCAAACCTTACACTTGGCACACAGCAGTCAGGAAAGTACTGTTCTCCTGACAACTGCCAAACCCAGACATGCCCATTGGATTTCCAGATGAAGTGTAATTGTCCCTCCAGAGAACACATTTCTGCAGCTCTAGAGTCCAGAGGCGGCATGCTTTACACCACTGCATCCGATGCTTTGCATTGTACTTTGTGATGTAAGGCTTGGATGCAGCTGCTCCGCCATGGAAACCCATTCCATGAAGCTCTCTATGCACTGTTGTTGTGCTAATCTGAAGGCCTCATGAAGTTTGGAAGTCTATAAATATTGACTCTACAGACCGTTGGTGACTTCTGCGCACTGTGCGCTTCAGCATGCACTGACCCAGCTCTGTCATTTTACATTGCCTAAAACTTTGTGGCTGAGTTGCTGTTGTTCCCAGTTGCTTCCACTTTGTTATAATACCACTAACAGTTGACTGTGGAAAATTTAGTAGCAAGGAAATTTCACAAATGGACTTATTGCACAGGTGGCAACCTATCACAGTACCACGCTTGAATTCATTGAGCTCCTGAGAGCAACCCATTCTTTCACAAATGTTTGTAGAAGCAGTCTACAAGCCTAGGTGCTTGATGTTATACACCTGTGGCCATGGAGGTGTTTGGAACACCTGAATCCAATGATTTGGAGGGGTGTCTCAAGACTTTTGGCAATATAGTGTACATCAAAATTACCATTATCTTAAATCGTACAGTACAGGACACAGGATTTGTATTCTTAAATCACGGGACATACCCAAACAGTAAACTGAGGGTTGGGCAACAATAGAGCAAATAGTACTGCAAACAGGCCCACACAGAAAAAAAAAGGAAGCCTAAATGCATATGGCCTGGAAATGAGTTGCCTGATACATCTAGCATGGTGGAAAGGGAAGCCGGATACACTCTATGAGAGCCCACAGGCAGGACCCAGAGGGACTCAGTTTTGCAAGCAGTCAAAGTAGGGCAATTTCACTGTCGCTTTTGGGGCAGGACAAAGGGAAGGAAGAACAATGTCCTCACTGAGGTGGAAAGAAGAGTTCACCCTGGGTTGGAAGGAAGGTTTTGGCCTCAAAACCGCTTTGTCTTTGTGTAAAACAAGAAAAGGAAGATGTAATGGCGACCAAAACAATAAAACAAACAAAAATTACAAGTGAGGCCTCTTGCACATGGTACGGATGTTTGAGCATCTGCTTATTTGGACGTGATTTCAGGCATTTGTTTTGCGCGTATTTGTATTTGAGACTGTTGTCTCTGACCCCCCCCCAATCTTTGCTTCTGCTCTGTCTTACCTCAAGTCTAATCCTAGTTTTATAACCATTGCTGTGTACATTTGTTTGTGTGTGTTTTTTTTCTGTTTTCTTTTTTTTTTCCCCCTCAGATGGTTGCTTTAAGGTCCAAGCAGTACTACTTCACAAAGTTTTAGCAGAAGGGGACACACCTCGAAAGCTTGTCCTGAAAATTGTGTTAGTGCAAATAAAAAATGTATCATGGACAGTACTCAATTGTTAGGTTTGAATAGAAACCCTGAAAGGATTTCTTCGAAAGAAATCGGTACAACCACTCCTTGTGCCTTAAAGTTGGTGCAAGGCGGTCATTAAATCTGTCTTCTTTTGGTCCAAAACTGGCAGATTGGAAGGCAAAAAGGTGAGGGGGGGGGGCAGAGATAGAAACTCTATTTTGTCACCCTTAGACCAAAAGGTCAAGGTGTCTCAGATCCAGACTGGCACAAATGTCAACAGATGGCCCCCACCTGGAAGATTACTGCTGCTCAACAACTGCTGTTAAGTTGTTACTCCATGAGTAGAGTTCAGTACTTGGAGTCCATTTAAGATTTTCTGTGCTGATCCCCAATGAAGAGGAGGGGAGATGTTTTTATATTACTTTTTAACAATTAAAATTGTCTTGGACTCTTTCATCAGGTTTTCGTTTGTCACTCCTCTCTGTGTTTCTATGACACTTCCTGTCCCTCTCCTCTGGAAGACTGAGCCTTCCAGCAGTTATACTATACAGCATTTGTCCTCACTAGAAGTCTTAATAAAACATATTAAAATATAGATCTACTTATAATAAAACCTTTGCCAACAGTTTTTGGCCTTCTACTTCATGCAAATGTGCACAATCCTTATCCTTTTATCACTGTTACTAAATGAGCGGGCACAAGATTTTTCCAGGTCAGGGGCTCACTAGGTACTTTCATAAAAAATTGCAGTCCCCTTATTTCTGGTTCAATAATTTTTATTAAATTAGGAAGAATAACAATGAGAGCACCAGGTCTGCCAAGGGACATGAAAAGACTGTAGATATAAATACAAAATCAAAGACAGAAGCGGACAATAATGGCTGAACCAAATAGACATAGTAAAATGAGCAAATAGGTCCAGGTAGGGTCTGAAAGGGCAATAGCATCCGACCTAGACAAGTCAATTACCTAACGGTTGCACAATATGGAGCATGAGCCAAGCCAGAATAGGAAAAGAGGTGCAGCGATGCCAAAGAAAAAGGAGGAGAAAGGAAACAAAAGAATTCCCCTTATTTCAAACCTGAGGGGTTTCTTTCAATGAATAGCTGCCATGAAAGAAATGCATGAGCTACCATTGGTGACCTCCTCCTTGATAACTGCCTGGCTTTCATTCAGATCACTTGCAGCAATGACCTAAGGCAAGCACAGAGTTGGCCATACACTTTTTTTTATTTGTTCTGATTTTTTCATCTGTCCGCACTGTATAGAATCTCCTGCAGTTCTCATTGTAGTTTGACAGCAGGCTCGTCAACTATCAAAATACCCAAACAGGGGGCTGTATCTAAATGGACTGAGGTTTGACCAACAATTTCCCAACCTGTTCCTTCCATTTTTCAATAATGGATGTCGGGTGGGAGGAGGCCAACAAGGTCACCCACTAAGTGGAGTCCAGCTGGTTCATTGGGAACCAGATGAAATTTGAACAGTATAGGGCCAGCATAACTAAGAAAATATTGAAGGCAGAGGATTAGGAAGACAGAAAAGCCACTATCACCTTCAGGTCAGCAAGACTACCTACTTATTTCTCTTATGACAGGTTTCCTTTAACCAGCACCTTGGCAGAAAATATTTTACTACCACCAACATGAATTTAAAAGAGAGGAATATACCCATCTGTAACTTACCAACATAATAGTCCAGTTCAATCTGATGAAAGCACACAGAATCTTTAAGAGCATCAATAGAGGGTAGAGAAGGCCGGAGCCACTTTGGTGAAATCTTGTCTGACAGTTTCACTGAAGTGATTTAAGAGTAAAACAAAAAGTTACTACATTTCTTCAGGCACTAAAACATTACCCTGCACTTATCACATTAAAGTACAACTGAAGGAAAGAAAACTTATTTTTTCAAATCTAGATAGAGAAATGGTGATCTAATAATCCCTTTCCACTTTATCTTTAAAAAAAAAAAAAAAAAACGTTTTGCCTTCAGTTATACTTTAACACTTAATTTATACTATAATATAACCATGCAACTTTGGAGTAAATATTTGTTGTAGTATATTTTAACACAGTATAAGAGTAAATAACCCAAAAATATATGTTCAGACTTATCAGTCCTTGGTGACAAATGATTACTCACCCTACTATAAAGAAATATAAATAACCAGCATTCTCAACATTCTTATCTGTCAAAAAGGTAGACTGGGTGCTAGGAACAGGCAGACTCCAATCTGCCACTGTTATATCATTCCAATGAATGTGCCTCTTCCACAATTTACTGTATACGACAGTCATAGCTTTCCTTCAAAGTAACTGTGCAATCAGTTAGGATGAGCAAATATACCTGAGATCAGTTCCGTGAATCCTGTTCACAAAATTTGAGGGGAACCCCACTGAATCCTATGGGTGCAAGCTTTGCCAAACAAAAGACACGGAAGGCTGAACATTGTCCCTAAACTGAATTGTCAGTTCTTCCTAACCATTCCTACACACACTAACAACATGGCTGCTATAAGACCATCCAATTATAGAAATAGGGGCTGGATAATCCATTACTTGAATAGCAATTGGCTCTTCATCTTACCAGGAGATATGGCTATGCACTGCATTATAGGCTGTTCCTTATTTCTCGTGGCGAGCCTACAAACTTTTCAGCCAAAACACTAGGTCAGTGGTGGGCAACCTTTTTTTTCAACTGAGCCAAATCTCGCCAAAACCACGATTGAAATTTATTTTGAGAGCCTCATTTTTAAAACTGAAAATACATCCCCCATATAGTAATTCATCCCCCATAGTAATTCATCCCCCATATAGTAATTCATCCCCCATATAGTAATTCATCCCCCATAGTAATTCATCCCCCATATAGTAATTCATCCCCCATAGAGTAATTCATCCCCCATAGAGTAATTCATCCCCCATAGAGTAATTCATCCCCCATAGTAATTAATCCCCCATATAGTAATTCATCCCCCATAGTAATTCATCCCCCATATAGTAATTCATCCCCCCTATAGTAATTCATTCCCCATATTGTGTCAATTCACTTACCTTTGCTCCGCGCGTTCCTCTCGCCGTGTTCCCGCGCCGTTCCGGTCTTCAGGGCGGACTGTGAGAGGAGAGGAGTTCGTCACGCTGCCCCGCCTACATCCTGACAGCCAATGTTTGCCACGCTTCGCGGGCCGGATTAAAAGGTCCGCCGGGCTGTAGTTTGCCCATTGCTGGGCTAGCTGCAGAGTCCTGACTTTTGGGGCGGCCGCCCGAGAGGAGGGAGGGGAGCGGGCGCCCGGCACACAGAAGAGCCGCATTAAAGTGTGTGAAGAGCCGCATGTGGCTCGCGAGCCGCGGCTTGCCGACCACTGCACTAGGTGATTCTAAATGATCTTTTTTTTTTTTTAAATAACAAATATGTAAATTTGACCTGCTTTGTGCAATGGTTTTGCACAGAGCAGCCCTGATCCTCCCTTCTCGGAGCCTCCCCCTCGCCGATTGCCCACTATAGCAAGCTGCTTGTTATGGGGGTACTCATGCGGGCTTGCTCCCGAACCATACTGACAAAAAAATGAGGAATAGAGGGAAGTATAGGAAATCACTGATTGCTCAATCACCTAATAAGTGTTGCTGTCTAAACCATAGTCAGGCACAAAAACAAAATAGTCCCATGATTGGAGAAAGCCCACACCTTGGGACAAGTGGTTAGTTCCACAGCAAACAAGGCTTGTATCAGACCTTACGATGTAAAAATATTTATTTATTCATGGCAAAAATGTTTTGCAATGCAACAAAATAGAAACATACACATTGACATACAAACAAGAAATTAAAAAAACAAACAATGTCAAGATAAAGACGTCCGAACATCAATAATACTGTATGCATGTGTTCCCCGTGGAAAGCTGTCCCAAATCCTGGGATATGTGAAACTGTCAATAGTAGATAAATACAACACCGTGAGGTCTACATGCATACAGGCCCTGGGCCCGTTCACACTAAATGAGTATGACATGGATGATGCTCGTGATGGGAAGTAATTCCCTTGAAATTGCGTGACACTAAGACCTTAAGTGGCAAGTCCAAAATCACTGTTAATGGTCCTGTAAGAAGAAATTGGAGGAATCATAGATATCAACTGTAAGATGGTTTGGCATATAGATTTTAGTATGTGATCACAGGTCCATTAAATCTGAAGATAGTGAAATGGCGCATTGATCCAGATGGTATAACCACATTACTTGTACCAGCTGTATAATTGTAGTAGTTCAACAGACGCTGAGATAGCAGATTGCCCATAAAAACAGCAATGGATATTCAAAGCATGGTGGCAAGGTCATCGCCAAAATATTGCATGGGGAGTGCAGAAACTCCACCTCAGTATCCAAACAATAGTAACACCAGGTCTGTGGTGGAAATACCGTATTTACAAGCTCACTGACCACATGTTATAAGTCTCGAGAGCTGCAGCAATCATGATCCACCTGGCTAATAAGTATGCAGATCTGTAGAACCTGGTGTTTAGATTCTCACTAGTCACTATGCTGTTCAGGGCAAATGTAAGAGAACAGTCTTACCATTCCATAGCCATCCCAAAGTCAGTACTGTCTGTGGTGTGTGAGAGTCGCTGCAAAAATTCCAAGCTGTGGTGTATCTGTCCACATCGAGCCATCACCCTTGTATTTAGGCTAGGGGGTGTGAAAGTGTGATGTCACTGATGCCTCATGGCGTTAACAAGTTTTGCTTATATACAAGCGTAGCTTCGTCAGGACGGGTGGCGTAATCACTCCGTCATGCGGGTGGCGTAATCACTCCGTTTATATGGTGGCTTATCACACCCATAGCCGCACGGTGTAATTCTCTTAAGGAGGACGTACGTTTCACCTAACCAAGTAAAACGTAGCATACCAGCCAATTTAATCTCTTAGCATTAGGTATCAAATAAACTTGTTTTAACCCATCAGCTATTTCAAGATGTAAATAATCCATACATCCTCCAATGACATCAATTCAATATCAGAGTTTGGGAGACAGGTACTACTATACTTCCAAGAAGACCTGAAGATTCAGCTCAGTGTTAAGACCAAGTGGGGCCAATTATCTCAATTTAGAAATCCACCATTTTTCTTTTCTGAGTAGAACTGTGTTGACATTACCCTGTCAAGATTATACAGGCAGCTGATCACTGTAGGGGCTTGCTGAAGCACCAAACGCGCAGTTTGACCTATGCAGGTGCTCAACATCATGTGGTGAGTGGGGCTCTGGAGGGGGGAGCAACAAGTGGCGCACTCAACACAAAAAATTTTGATGGATAAGAAGGCTGATCACTGAATCACCTAGTCTCACATGGGATGTGGAAAGTGTCTCACATTGGGACTTTAAATATTTGAATGTGGAAAGTGGTATACTGGGACTCGAATATTCACATACAAATGCACTGTGTTTATGTACCGTATTTTTCGCTCCATAAGACGCACTTTTTTCGCCCCAAAAAAGGGGGGAAAATGTCAGTGCGTCTTATGGAGCGAATATAAAGCGGCCGGTCCGGTATTTTTGCGGCCACCATGTCAGAATACCGGGCCGGCCGCTCAGCTGTTGTCTCCTGCAGGGCCTTACCTGTTCCTCGCTCCAGCGCTGCACGGTCTTCCCGCGCTGGCTTCTGTGACAGCCGGGTGCCCACTGCGCATGTACTGCGCTTTGTGAATGATCCGGTGTCTTCTGGGACACATGACAGGTCCCAGAAGGCGCCGGGCCATTCACAAAGCGCAGCGCTTCGCGCACATGCGCAGTGGGCACCCGGCTGTCACAGAAGCCGGCCCGGGAAGAAGAGGGAAGGCAACTCCGCGGAAGTGGGAGCGGGTACCTGTCAAATTTAGGTACCCGCTCCCCCTCCCCAAAGGTCAGCAGTCTCTGGTCATTCCCTGCACTGTCCGCAGTCTCTGGTCATCCCCTGCACTGTACGCAGTCTCTGGTCATCCCTTGCACTGTACGCAGTCTCTGGTCATCCCCTGCACTGTCCGCAGTCTCTGGTCATCCCCTGCACTGTCCGCAGTCTCTGGTCATCCCCTGCACTGTCCGCAGTCTCTGGTCATCCCCTGCACTGTCCGCAGTCTCTGGTCATCCCCTGCACTGTCCGCAGTCTCTGGTCATCCCCTGCACTGTCCGCAGTCTCTGGTCATCCCCTGCACTGTCCGCAGTCTCTGGTCATCCCCTGCACTGTCCGCAGTCTCTGGTCATCTCCTGCACTGTGTCCGCAGTCTCTGGTCATCTCCTGCACTGTGTCCGCAGTCTCTGGTCATCTCCTGTACTGTGTCCGCAGTCTCTTGTCATCTCCTGTACTGTGTCCGCAGTCTCTTGGTCACCTCCTGTACTGTGTCCGCAGTCTCTTGGTCATCCCCTGTACTGTGTCCGCAGTCTCTGGTCATCTCCTGCACTGTGTCCGCAGTCTCTGGTCATCTCCTGCACTGTGTCCGCAGTCTCTGGTCATCCCCTGTACTATGTCCGCAGTCTCTTGGTCATCCCCTGTACTTTGTTTGCAGTCTCTGGTCATCTCCTGTACTATGTCCGCAGTCTCTGGTCATCCCCTGTACTGTGTCCGCAGTCTCTGGTCATCCCCTGTACTGTGTCTGCAGTCCATTGGTTCAGAATATTTTTTTTTCTTGTTTTTCACCTCTAAAACCTAGGTGCGTCTTATGGTCAGGTGCGTCTTCTGGAGCGAAAAATACGGTATATTAATATTTCCATGTTTTGACTGTAACCGGTTCACATTGAGAGAACTGAAATCCATGATTGTTGCATTATTTGCACTATATTTCACTAATCTAGCACAGTTTGTTAACATTAGTTTAGTACGTAGGATATATAGAAATGTTAAATTTCCCTCTAATATAGGGATGCCCTGAGACCCTGGAGAGGAGGGGCACGCTTTAAGTTTATAAAGGTATAGAGGTACACATTTATCTGTGGGCCACCATTACGAAAGCAGCGTGGCACATTTACTCACTAGTGGCAGCGCAGCATTTATGTTTGTATTTACACATTTGTTTGTATTTATACACTTGTGGTATTGCTAGCAGCAGCCAGCTTCATCTACACATTAACCATAGTCCACTGCGCAGGCTCCACTTATACAAAAATACCTTTTATTTTCATCCCCTCTGGACTACCTTCATGGAATTTCCTAAAGTGCTTGGCAAGTGGTTTTTCCAGGTTCTTCGGGCTTTTATCTTTAATTTCTCGTATATGTTCCCCTATCCTCACTTTTAGTTGTCTTTTAGTCTTGCCAATGCAGATTTTATTGCAGAACCAGGTGATCACCTTGTTGTGGAGCAATTAATAAGATCTCTAATTCGGAAACTGTTTTCTTTCAATGTATCTTGAAAGACATTAGTTCGATCCATATATTTACAGATTTGACATTGCCACGTGGATACATTCCCCTTGTCCTGGGGTGATCAGAGAGCCAATCACTTGGCGAGGTCTAAATTCAGAGTGGATTAAAATATCTCCAAGATTCTGCGTTCTTCTAGCCACCATCTGTGGAAATTGTCCCATGATGGTGTCCAATCCCTGACTATTTGAAAGTATTCCCAAATGTTTTTGGAGTATTTCTCTTACCTTGTCCCATTGGAAACCAAAAGAGGCGATTAATCATACTGGGCCATCAAGATTCTCACATTCTTTAATTGTTTTTTTGGTTAGGAGGCTATTCCTGTCATAATTTTCCACCTTCCTTTTATCTCTACATAGTTGCCTATGTGAATATCCCCGTTCTCGAAAGCGGGCATATAGATCTCTAGCCTCTTTTTTATAAATCAGTATTTTTAGCACAATTCTGCTTAACGCAACGGAATTGACCTACAGGTATCCCATTTTTTTAACCAGGCTGGGTGATGGCTATCAGCTTGTAGAAGCGTATTCGCTGCCATATCTTTGTGATGGGTAAGTTTCACTAACTGGCCATCCTCTATTGATATCGAGAGATCAAGAAAGGAGATCTGTCTGCTATCACATGTATAGGTTAAGTGGATATTTCTGTCATTCTGATTAAGGTAGTCCATGAACTGACCGAAGACTTCAATATCCCCTCTCCAAAGGACAAACACATCATCGTTGTACCTTAGCCATGTATAGATGTGGCGTTGGTACATAAGTGAGGTATATACATCTTGTTCCTCCCACATGCCTAAGTGAAGGCATGCATAGGCTGGAGCCCAGGGTGCACCCGTAGAGGTACCTTGTACCTGTTGATATCTCCCAGAAAATTAGAAGAAGTTATTGCTGAAAGCGAATTCCAGCAGGTCAAGGATAAATTCATCAAATTCAGGGAAATAGTGGTTCAGGAAGAACTCAACATCTTTTAAACCACAGTGATGGGGAATCGATGTATAAAGTGATTCAACATCTAACCCTATCAACCATAGATCCTCTTCCACCTTTAGCTCAGCTATCCAGGCTAAGATATCTCTAGTATCCGGTACAAAGGACTTCAGTTGGCATATCATGTCTTTTAATAAAATATCAAGATACTTTCCAACTCTCTCAAGTGGCCCCTTAACCGCTGAGACTTATGGTCTCCCTGGGGGGGTTTGTTAAGCTCTTATGTACCTTTGGTATTATCTAAAAGGTCGGTATAATGTAGTCACATATTTTAAGGTAGTTAAATTCCTGGTTGGTAATTAAAGCTACTTTCTTAGCCATATTCAATTTGTCATTAAATGTACCCACCAGGGTAGGAAAGGGGTTAGTGTCCAGTTGTTTATAAGTCATATGGTTGTCCAGTTGTCACTTTACTTCTTTTAGGCAATTTGTCTCACTCATAAGGACTATATTTCCCCCTTTATCACTTCTCTTAATTAAAAGTTGTTTAGCTTCTCTCAACTCTAGTAATGCCTTCCATTCCTCCGGGTTTAAGTTGTCATAATTACCTATATTCCAATCAATCATTTTTAAATCCCTCTGTACCAGATCCAGGAAAAGGCTCAGCCATTATTTCTGCTTAAAGGTGGCATTTTAGTTGATCTAATGTCCAAATTTGCTTTCTCCTGGAAATGGTAGTATGTTCATCTGTGCCTTCATTCTCCTCCAGCAATGAAACTAATGTATCCAACATCATCATATCCTGATCCTCAGGTCGAGGATCCGGTTCCAATATTAGAACTTTTTGGGCATGCAAGGATCTAAAAAAAAACTTTATGTAAAAATAATGTAATTTCCTTGTATACCGTACATTCATCCATATTGCTAGTTGGAGAAAATGACATGACCCTTTACAAGAGTCTTATATGCCTCGGAGCAAGTGGAAAGTCAGATAAATTAATGACCTATCCTCCGAGGAAGATTTTAAATTCACATCTATTTCTCCTTTCTCAAATTCCTTGCTCTTGTCTTTCAGTCCTGTATTGGTTTTCCTTTTGAGTTCCCCTTTTCCACTTCCTGTTCTCTTCTTCACTTGGGGAGTTCTAGGGGCCTCTCGGCTACTCTCCCCTCTTCTCTCTGGGTCTATAAAAGTCACAGTTTTTTGGGCAGTGGGTCTTAGTGTCACGCAATTTCAAGGGAATTACTTCCTATCACGAGCATCATCCATATCATACTCATTTAGTGTGAACGGGTCCAGGGCATGTATGCATGAAGACCTTACGGTGCTGTATTTATCTACTATTGATAGTTTCACATATCCCAGGATTTCGGACAGTTTCCACGGGGAATACAAGCATACAGTATTATTGACGTCTGGACATCTTTATCATGACATTGTTTTTTTAACTTCTTGTTTGTATGTCAATGTATATGTTGTGGTCACTGAGCACTGCAAGTTAATTTTATTTTGTTGCATTGCAAAACTTTTTTGTCATGAATAAATATTTTTACATGGTATAGTCTGATACAAGCCTTGTTTGCTGTTTGCTGGAACTAACCACTTGTCCCATGGTGTGGCTTTACCCAAACCTGTGACTATTTCGTTTTTGCTCCCCAGCAACCTATGTGTCCATAAAACATACAGAGTGGCTCAACCCCACCCCCCGTTTCCTCCTTACTGGCTGTGAATGACAGCAGCGGGAGCCAATGAGAAGTGAGAGATTCAGGAGAGCCTCCATTCTTATGGTCGTCACTGGATTGAAATCAACCTTCTGCCTTTACAATCACTTTAGCAATTTGTGGATCCTTGGGATTTGTCATGAACCTATTGTAGCAGCGCACCTGGACCTCATTACTCAGTGGTGAGCCTTAACCAAGAGCTTTAAGCAAAGCGGAGCATCATTCCAAAATTAGGATTTCAGTTTTCAGCTTCAAATACAGCAAGGGATCTGACTAACTGGCTCCTCTTTGTTTTCAATGTTTCTGTGACTCAAGACCACTGTTAGGTAACCAAGGATTTTACCTACCAATAGGCAACGCATCTGCATCAGAATATGCTTCATTCATTTCTAAGGCCATATCTGCTTCAACTTCATCCAAGAATGCCAGTTCCTCTTCAAACTGCGAGGGGCCATCATCATCATCCAAGTCTGATTTTTTCTTTTTGGACTGGGAGGCTGGGAAACCTCCAGCAGACATCCCTTTTTTACGCTTGGAATCCATTCTCAAGGTCTGCAAACAGAAATCATTAAATAAAACACAATCTTTTCAAAGTAAAAAACAATATTTATCACATCAGAAATGGTTGTTAAACCAGACCTGAAGCTTCCTATGAGCCTAAGCTACTCTACAGCCATGTGGCACCACGTCACAGCACAAAAACACTATGCACCATGTGCAGTGACACAAACGAAGCTGAAGTAAAAAAACTGAAGCTGAAACAGTTATTGCACTGCACTATTCAATTCTGTTTTTACCATGCTGGCTATTGTGGATGTGTATCTTGCCATCACTGTTCATGTCCAAAGAATAAAAAACCCCCAAAAAAACAGAGAAGCCCCAGTAAACCGAATTCAGGTTCTTAAAAGGGAAGATGCTTAAAAAGGGAAGTATGGTTTTAAAGAACAAAAACATATCCTCACCTAAATGGATGCAACATCAATCCGATGCTGTATCTGTCCACCAGTTCTCTGCGCTGCCCCTTCAGTGCTCATGGGGGGGGTGCTGTGGAGGGGGTGGGATCAGCTGGCTCAGGCTCTTGGAGGATCTGAGAGGCTGAAAAGATGCCAGTCCAGGCTTCTTGGTGGACCCCAACCATATGGTCGGGACCATTTCAGAGCCTGGACTGGCTGAGTGATATCAGCCAACAGCAGACTTCAGCCCGCTGTTGGCTAAAAATGGGTCATAGGATTGCAGAACGAATTGTACTGCTGTGACTTATAGGAGAAGTATAACCAAAAAAGTTTTGATTATACATTTATCAAACCCAAGCACTGTCATGCGTACCTACCCCTTTGTAAATATTGATGTTCAGTTTGGCATTTGCGTAGGGTTGTTAGGGAGCTGCAGGGGAAGGTCAGAGCAGCACAGACAAATATGCAGATAGATCACATTGTTACTTCCAATAATCTGCTTTGGTTCACACTACTACAACTGCAAATTTATCCAATTTTCAATGCAACTTACACAACTCCAATTCCAAAAAAGTTGGGATGCAGTGTAAAATCTACATTATTATTATTATACAGAATTGGAATGGGGGATGAACTGATAGGAGGAATAGAAGATGCCGTTATTAGCTGAAGGCGGGATAGGCTTCCCTGAAGAGATAGGTTTTCAGAAATCGCCTAAAAGTGGGCAGAGTAGGCGACAGTCGGATAGACTGTGGTAAAGAGTTGGGGGAGGCTCTTGAGAAGTCCTGGAGACAAGCATGGGAGGAGGAACAAGGGAGCTAGAGAACAGGAGGTCGTGGGAGCAGCGGAGAGGACAGTTTGGGTGATATTTGGAGACAAGATTGGTGATGTAATTTGGGGCAGTTATAAATGGCTTTATATGTTATTTTTAATGTTTTAAATTTTATTCGTTGGGCAATGGGAAGCCAGTGGAAGGATTGTCAGAGAGGGATGGCAGATATGGAACGGTTAGTACGGAGGATGAGTCTGGCAGCAACATTCATGATAGACTGAAGAGGGGATAGCCTGCGATTAGGTAGGTCAATGAGGAGGGAGTTACAATAGTCAAGGCGAGAGATAACAAGGGAGTGAATAACATATAATCGATTAGTGCAGCGCTAAACATATGATGTGAATAACATATATATGAAAAACTAATCACAGTAAAATATCTAATCACAGTAAAATGTCACACATCTAATCATGCAAGAAAGGTGACCAAACAATGTGATTATTTAGAGGAATAAATCTCAATACTAAATGTGTCCCCCAGTGCCACTCACTGATGTGAATGTGAGTAAATTAGATATCACAAAAAGTTCATAACACTATGCCGTGGTGCTCAACTCCAAACGATATGATGCAATACAAGTGATCACACAATAACTTCAGGTGATGGTGAGTGACTCTCCTCCTGTGGTAAAATTGCCCCCTCACCTCCACTCTACGGCCCATATGCCTTTAAGATCACTCAGGATCTTGATCCACCATAGATAGAAATCACCAGAAAATCTCTCAAAGGATTCCCATCCGGTAGGTATTCAGGATACACTGGCTCCTGGTCTCAGCACGATATACCTAAAATTCTTGCTGAGAATTCAGCACTCTCTTTGACTTGCTGACACAGCCAGGAGCCCGAAGAATATTACAGCAGGTGTTTTCATCAATGCAAGGGGTTGTGGGTGCTCTCGTTTTCATCAATGCAAGGGGTTGTGGGTGCTCTGTTTTCATCAATGCAAGGGGTTGTGGCACCCACAATCCCTTGCATTGATGAAAACACCTGCTGTAATATTCTTCGGGCTCCTGGCTTTGTCAGCAAGTCAAAGAGAGTGCTGAATTCTCAGCAAGAATTTTAGGTATATCGTGCTGAGACCAGGAGCCAGTGTATCCTGAATACCTACCGGATGGGAATCCTATGGGAGATTTGCTGGTGATTTCTATCTATGGTGGATCAAGATCCTGAGTGATCTTAAAGGCGTATAGGCCCTTTGGGCCGTAGAGTGGAGGTGAGGGGGCAATTTTACCACAGGAGGAGAGCCACTCACCATCACCTGAAGTTATTGTGTGATCACTTGTATTGCACCATATCGTTTGCAGTTGAGCACCACGGCATAGTGTTATGAACTTTTTGTGATATCTAATTTACTCACATTCACATCAGTGAGTGGCACTGGGGGACACGTTTAGTATTGAGATTTATTCCTCTAAATAATCACATTGTTTGGTCACTTTTTTTTGCATGATTAGATGTGTGACATTTTACTGTGATTAGTTTTTCATATATATGTTATTCACATATGTTTAGCGCTGCACTAATCGAATATATGTTATTGTATTATTGCTGTTGGGTACCAGTTTGAGTGCTAGCGGCTTTTGAGTGGTATAGTGACTCCATTGAGTGCAGGAGGACTACATAATAATAAGGGAGTGAATATGTTGCTTAGTGGTTTCAGAGGTTAAGAACGGGCGTATCTTGGAGATGTTGCAGAGTTGAAGTCTACAAGAATTGGACAGTGATTGGATTTGGGATTGAAAGGACAGATGGGAGTTCAGGATTACACCTAGTACCCTGGCATGAGGGGAGGGACTGATGGTTGTGTTATTGATCTTGATGAAGTAGTCAGGGGACACGGGCTGGAGGGAACAGTATGAGCTCTGTTTTGGAAAGATTTAGTTTGAGGAAGTGGAGTGACATCCATGCCGATATGTCACTTAGTAGGTTAGTAATGCGAGAGGAGACTGAAGGGGTGAGGTGAGTATCATCAGCATAGAGATGGTACTTAAAGCCATGGGAGTTTATCAAGGTAACCCTACAGAAAGAGGAAGTGGGAAGGAGTAGAGAAGGTTATAGGTAACGCTGAAATAGTGCTGCAATAGGTAGGAGGAGAACCAGGAGAGGAGGAGGCCAAGAGAGTGGAGTTTTTTTGAGGAGGAAGGGGATTGTCAATAGTATCAAAAGCCACAGAGAGGTCTAGTAGTAAGAGTACGGAGTAGTGACCATTGGTTTTAGTAGTTAGTAAATAATTAGTGAGTTTTAGTAGGGCAGTTTCAGTGGAGTGGAGTGAGCGAAAACCAGACTGTAAAAGGGTCACAAAGGTTGTTGTCAGTGAGGTAGGAGGTCAGGCGATTGTAGACTAAGCGTTCTAAGAGTTTAGAGGTAAACGAGAGCAGGGAGATGGGTCTTAAAAACATAAAAACAGAATGCAATAATTTGCAAAATCCATATTTTATTCATAATAAAAAATAGAAAAAAAATGTTTAAAACAAATGTTTAAAATGAGAAAAATTTACCATTTTAAGAAAAAAATAAGGACATTCTGAAAATGATTGCAGCATCACATCTCAAAAAAGTTGAAAACGGGCAACAAAAAACTGTCAAAGTACAACCCCAATTCCAAAAAAGTTAGGGCAGTGCAATGTTTACCACGGTGTAGCATCCACCCTTTTTTCTTTTCTGTTTAAAAAGTTTTATCCCCTCATTTTAACAATACTCTGTAAATGTCTGGGAAATGAGACCAGTTGCTGGAGTTTTTGGAGAGGAATGTCCCATTCTTGCCTGACCATATGCTGCTCTAAAACCTTAAACATATCTTTCAGCATTGATGGTGCCTATCCAGATGTGCATGCTGCCCATTCAATACACACTAATGCCCCCCCATACCATCAGAAATGCAGGCTTTTAAGCAGAGCGCTGAGATAACAAACTGTAAGGTTCCTCTCCTCTTTAGTATGGAGGACGCTGCACCTGGTTGCCAAAAAGAATGTCAAATTTTGATTCGTCTGACCATAGATGGTTTTCCACTTTGCAACAGACCATTTTAAGTAAGCTTTGGCTCATAGAAGACAACAGAGTTTCTGGAACATATTCAGATATGACTTCTTTGCTTAATAGAGCTTTACCTTGCATTTTTGAATGGCACAGCAAACGGTGTTCACAGACAGTGATTTTTGGAAATATTTCTGACCCCATTTAGTGATATATATATATAATTTATTTCAGGTACTTATATAGCGCCGTCGTGCTATATATATATTTTCTCTTTTTTTTTTTTTTTTTTTTACACACTGTCCCCAGTCAGTGTCCCTGATCACCGCCATGCCAGTTATATGGGTTTCCAATCCTTTACCACTCTGTGCAAAAACTAAAACGTTTTGCCTTTGGTTATATGTGTAGATATTGTAGAACCAGTGTTAGATTTGAGGGTGGAAAATATACCTCACATGGTCAGTACTATCACCCCCATTCTGCAATGTACAGCTGACAGCCACGCAACTGAAGATTCTCCATTACTGAGACTGGAGACCTACAGAACCCCCCAACATACAGTCAGCACCCCTCCAACCCTGATATGTCCCCCTGTGACAGCCCCCCAGTATACAGCGCAGCCAGCACCCCCTCCACCCCCGATATGAGCCCCCATGACAGCCCCCCAGTGTACAGCCAAGCCAGCACCCCTGATATGCCCCCCTGTGACAAACCCCCAGTATACAGCCCCCCCAATATGCTCCCCAGTATACAGCGCAGCCAGCACCCCCTCCACCCCTGATATGCCTCCTGTGACAGCCCCCCAGTGTACAGCGCAACCAGCACCCCCTCAACCCCCAATATGCCCTCCTGTGACAGCTCCCTAGTATACAGTGCAGCTAGCACCCCATCCACACCCGATATGCCCCCCTGTGACAGCCCCTCAGTATACAGCGCAGCCAGCACCCCCTCAACCCTTGATATACCTCCCTGTGACAGCCCCCCAGTGTACAGCGCAGCCAGCATCCCCTACACCCCCGATATGTCCCCCTGTGACAGCCCCCCAGTATACAGCACAGCCAGAACCCCCTCCACCCCCCGATATGTCCCCCGTGACAGCCCCCCAATATACAGCACAAGCAGCACCCCTTCACCCTTGATATGTCCCCCGTGACAGCCCCCCAATATACAGCGCAGCCAGCACCCCCTCAACCCTTGATATACCTCCCTGTGACAGCCCCCCAGTGTACAACGCAGCCAGCACCCCCTCAACCCTCGATATGCCCCCCTGTGACAGACCCTCCCCATAGACAGCATCCCCTCCACCCCCGATATGTCCCCCTGTGACAGCCCCCCAGTATACAGCACAGCCAGAACCCCCTCCACCCCCGATATGTCCCCCGTGACAGCCCCCCAATATACAGCACAAGCAGCAACCTTTCACCCTTGATATGTCCCCCTGTGACAGCCCCCCAGTACACAGCACCGCCACCATTCCCCATATTTCCCCCTGTGACAGCCCCCCAGTATACAGCACAGCCAGTACCTCCTTCACCCTCAATATGTCCCCCTGTGACAGCCCCCCAGTATACAGCACAGCCAGCACCCCCTCCTCCCTCGATATGTCCCCCGTGACAGCCCCCCACTACACAACACCGCCTCCACCCTCGATATGTCTCCCTGTGATAGCCCCCCAGTATACAGGACAGCCAGCACCCCCTCCATCCTCGATATGTCCCCCGGTGACAGCCCCCCAGTATACAGCACCCGCGATATGTCCCCGTGACAGCCCCCCAGTATACAGCACCCCCTTCACCCTTGATATGCCCCCCTGTGACAGCCCCCCAGTATACAGCACAAACAGCACCCCCTTCACCCTTGATATGTTCCCCTGTGACAGCCCCCCAGTATAAAGCACAGCCAGCACCCCCTTCAACCTCGATATGTCTCCCAGTACACAGCACCGCCTCCTCTCTCAATATTTCCCCCTGTGCCAGCCCCCCAGTATACAGCACAGCCAGCACCCCCTTCACCCTCGATATGTCTCCCAGTACACAGCACCGCCTCCTCTCTCAATATTTCCCCCTGTGCCAGCCCCCCAGTATACAGCACAGCCAGCACCCCCTTCACCCTCGACATGTCCCCCTGTGACAGCCCCCCAGTATACAACACAGCCAGCACCCCCTCCATCCCCCAGTATACAGCACCCCCGATATGTCCCTGTGACAGCTCGCTATTATACAGTACACACACTACTCCACTTACTTCCCGACTCTGCTATATGCTTCCACTCTCCCGCCAAACCTACGTCTTCCTGTACGAATCCCCGCCCCCAGTGGTCTTTGTTGCCATGACAGCAGGACGCCATTGAGCCCCATTTCTCGGATTAGGGATTTTTCCGGCGCCTGTAGATGACGTCATCCGGCGAAGATTCGGCTGGCTACATGAGCTGTGTGTGAGATAGGAGCGGCTCACGTGGTGCAGCCAGGACTAGGTGGGGACAGTGATAGAGTGTTGAGCTGATTGTGGCATGTGAGGACAGGGAGATGGGACTGCTGTCAGTATGTGTACACACCATAGTCCATTACAGCGTTTGGTGAAGGAGCTGCAGGTTGTGCTGGGGACATGTTCCCTGTGTAATGCCTGAATGGGGGTCACCATAGCTGTAGTGCAGGATAAAATGAGAGATGATGCCAGGGAGGGAAGGTGCTGGAGAAGTGGGCTTCACCCTCAGTACTGACTGCTGCTCAGGATAGAGAGGGATGCATGTAGAAAAACGTTTTTTTGTTTTTTCATTTGGATAGTGTAACCCTATGGTGCTCGATGCTGAGGAGCGAGGGTCACCAAAGTGATTTGGTAACCGGCGAGGGGGCAAACTGAAATGAAATGGTTCCGAATTTAATGCATTCTTATATATGTGGCACTATTCACCAGCTGTTTGAGGCTATGCATATATCTGTATGTAAATGTCACTTTTTATTAATATAACCTACCATCCTTGTGTATGCGGTTTACAGACTGCCTACAGGATAAGTGTAGAGTTCTACTTTACATCATTATTAGTTTTGTCAAAATCGCGTGTGCCTATGTCCGCACACAATCCTCATCACCAATAAAATGGCGATTGCAACACTCGCGCATGCGCAGTTTAGTACGCGTCGGCCATGCCTACAATCTCCAATAACATGGCGCTCACGCATGCGTTGTGATGCGAATCTCAGGCAAGAAGGCGCACGCTCATTTGCGCGCGCATCTTCCTATAAATAGAATCACAAGACGTCAGGCGGCTACGGCATCACCCCTACAGTAGATGTATTGTTATACGAAACGTGTCTAGGAGGAGCCCTTGCATGCTTTGACGTCACACCGCCGGATCAAGGAGGTCTGGCGGCCTCCATTATTAATATGCTGGTCAGTGTATACAGCAGCTTTTTGCTGCGCTTCTGCCTATACCCACAGTCACCCTGTGCTTATATATACTACTGTATGTATACCACCTATACTTTTTATGCTCAATAAATACTTGACTTACTACACTATGGGTATCCATACATTTGTTGCTCTGCATTGAGCATTTAACTCCAGCCCAGGACCCCAGGTGATCCATTTGGACCAGAGGAGGGAAGTAATAGACCAGACCTGTACTAACCACCCAACAGAGGGACCTTCTGGGGGACATCATCACTCCACCTGGCTGTACCTTTATGAGACCTCCTGCTGTTTGGATTTCTATATGCGCATTAACATTGCGCTTCCTGTGAGTGGGCAATCTTACCATTTTTTCACCAGATACCTCACTGGAGTTCATACCACAACTGTCACATCATTACTCATTTTCTAACTCATCAGTACTCTCCATACATACCGAGGGGCTTGTCATCATAAGATTTTCTTCTAAGATTGCCCTGTTTTTTGCTCCATCCATCTTCCCATCAACTCTGACCAACTTCCCTGTCCCTGCTGAAGAAAAGCATCCCCACAACATGATACTACCACCACGTTTCACGGTGGGGATGGTGTGTTCAGGGTGATATGCAGTGTTAGTTTTCCACCACACATAGAATTTTGCTTTTAGGTCAAAATTTTTGTTTTTGGTCTCATCTGACCAGATCACCTCCTTCCACATGTTTGCTGTGTCCCCCACATGGCTTCTCGCAAACTGCAAACAGTACTTCTTATGGCTTTCTTTCAACAATGGCTTTCTTGCCACTCTTCCATAAAGGCCAGAATCTGTCCACACGACTAATAGTTGTCCTGTGGACAGATTCTCCCACCTGAGCTGTAGATCTCTGCAGCTCCTCTGGAGGTACTAAGGGCCTCTTGGCTGCTTCTCTGATTAATGCTCTCCTTGCTCGGTCTGTCAGTTTAGGTGGACGGCCATGTCTTGGTATGTTTGCAGTTGTGCCATACTCTTTCCATTTTCGTCTGATAGATTGAACAGTGCTCGGTGAGATGTTCAAAGCGTGGGATATTTTTTTTATAACCTAACCCTGCTTTAAACTTCTCCACAACATTATCCCTGACCTGTCTGGTGTGATCCTTTGCCTTCATGATGCTTTTTGTTGACTAATGTTCTCTAACAAACCTCTGAGGGCTTCACAGAACAGCTGTATTTATACTGAAATTAAATTACACACAGGTGAACTCTATTTACAAATTAGATGACTTCTGAAGGCAATTGGTTCCACTAAATTTTAGATAGGGGTATCAGAGTAAAGGGGGCTGAATATAAATGCATGCAACACTTTTCAGATATTTATTTGTAAAAGATTTGAAAGCCATTTATCATTTTCCTTCCACTTCACAATTATGTGCCACTTTGTGTTGGTCTATCACATAAAATCCCAATAAAATACATTTACGTTTTTGGTTGTAACATGACAAAATATGGAAAATTTCAAGGGGTATGAATACTTTTTCAAGGCACTGTAGATCAGTGCAGAAAAGCCACAGGTGCACCCTGGATCCCCGAGCATGCACTTCCCTATTATGAGGTCAAGGGCCACATCAGAGAGCTCTGAGGGCCACGTATGGTCTGCGGGCCACAGGTTGAGCACCCCTGGTGTAAGCCCTAGTTCGCATATATGCAAATTGGATGCGTTATGAACTGCATCCAATTTGCATGACATGTGAACCAAACCAGCTTCCTATGGAGCCGGTTCACATATGTGCAAGCCAGCCACAGTGGGTTTTCTTTAAATAGAGCCTGTTACAATTTTCAGTCCAGTTCAAGTGTCATGCACTTTAAAAATTTGCACCTGAACCACTGAATGAAACTGCATCGGGCTCCTTTGAAAATCGCACTGAAACCAGCCCCGTACATATGTGAACCCAGTCTAAAGGAGAGCTTATAGCCCCTGTCAGTTTTATTGCCATCTGTGTTCCATTGGGGAGATTTCCGTTCACTTTCCCATAGCCAAAACAGGAAGTGAGAGGATATCCCTCTAAAGTGAGGGAATCCTGGGGTGTCACCAAAACTAGTGTGCCCATTGAAAGGTTCCCCTCTATTACTGTTCTGGAGACAGCCCAAAATTGGAGATTTTGTTTACTTTCGTGTATAATGATAACAGTTAACAGGACAAATAGAGAGGGTGAATTTCCCTAATAGGGAAACAAACAGCAGTAAATCGTGTTCTAATCCATCTCCACTATCCAAAAAAAAGAAAGTTTTGCCTTTAGTTATACTTTAAAGGTAAACTCCAGGAATTGTGGGGGTAAATGCAATAAAGCATGTGCGCTGCTTTTTTTGGTGGTATGGCCCTTTAAAAAATCCACTGCCTAATTTAAAAAAATCCTTGTTTCCATAGCTTTAGGCCTCGTTCACACCATAAGTGCAGAAAAACTGATGGAAACTGACATGGACATTTCACTTGCAGACCCATCAGTTTACATCAGTTTTCATGTTCCAATGAGTTTTATACATGTTGCAGATTCCTGTGCAGAAAAAAAATCTGCACGTGATACTAGTGTTGTGGTGTGAATAGGGCACATAGAAAACAATTGATTTCATTGTGCCCTTGCAGAACGGGTGCAGAAAAACTGACATCTCTGCACCATGGTGTGAATGAGCCCTTTGTCATGCCTTCAGCAATTTGTTCTTTGTTAATTAGGCATTATTAGTATGCCTTATCAGTTTGTAATTCTCTGTTCATTGTGTAACTGCTCCATCTAGTGGCTGTTTGTATACACTGCATCTTTTCACAGTAGAAGTTTGACCCATTTCAGCTTCCATAGCTTGTAGCCTATGAACTCTGATTACATCATCAGCCCTGCTCATAGCAGCCGTTTCCTCATCACAGACTCCATTCCTGTGGTAACCACGCTGCTGGTAGGATCCAACCCTCACATTCAGGCTCACAATAGCATCGTCGGTACGTCTATACACATGTCTATATTTTATGCATCTGTGTTTTATGTAACCTACATGTCTTACATGTGTTTATATGTGCATTGCCTTACTGTAATGTATAATATGCTTTGTCACATGGCAGACAGTGTTACTAAGCGCCTTATTTTCTGTTCCTCAGTTTCACCTCTTATATCTTTGCAATAAAGACAAAGTTGGACGTTGCTTCTTTGTCAACTCATTGCCGAGAAAGGTTTAGCTGTCTGTCAAGCTATGTACCTTCACACATAAGGAGGACAGAACAGTGAAACGACGGCTTCTTACAAGCTGGATACGAGGACTGCGACTCCTGAAGTCCTGACTGCAGTGAAACGACGGCTTCTTACAAGCTGGATACGAGGACTGCGACTCCTGAAGTCCTGACTGCAGCGAAACGGTGGCTTCTCACAAGCTGGATAGGAGGAACTACGCAGCATCGCCACCCGCAGCGGTTGCAAGTGTGTTAACCCGTTCACAGCATCATCATGTCAGCAAAGGAATCCGGACAGTTCGAGACAAGGTCTCGCATCTCAGTTAACTCCAGAGGCTCAGGGAGATCTTTGAGCAGCTCCACCGTCGCCATTGCCCGCGCGAAGGCCGAGGCCGCCAAAACCCGCGCGACATTTGCCGAACAAGAAAGACAATTAAAAATAGAGAAAGCATGCACGGAAGCAGCTCTAGAAAAGCTAACTGTGGAAAAAGAAGCTGCAGCTGCTGTAGCAGAAGCAGAGGCTTTAGAGGAAGCAGCAAACTTCACAAGCGATAGACTCAGCTACATAAGTAGGCCCGAACCCAGTCTTCACAATAACTCGCAACGCACTTCAGATTACGTACTGCAACATGCTAAGTCAGAAGACGGCCTAAATCCAGGTCCAAGAGCGACATCAACCCCTGCTAAGGAGCTCCAACAGACTCCAGTCATACAACAAGCGACCTCAGTTAACCAAAGACCCTGCATGGAACAAGTCGACGGTTCCATGCAACCTGCATTCAAACCCACAAATGATCGCAGTATGGTCAAACCCTTTAAGGAAGAACAAGTAGATGGTGCCTATTACAGCAACAATCTGTCAAACAGAGATACAGGTATGTCAGATTTTCTAAAATTCTTTGCCCGACGTGAGTTAATAACCAAGGGACTCTCCAAGTTTAATGACAGACCTGAAATCTATAGGTCATGGCGATCATCATTCAGGAATAATATCAGAGATCTGGATCTGTCTGCATGTGAAGAAGTAGATCTTCTTGTCAAGTGGCTAGGAAATGAGTTGACAGAGCATGCAATGCAGATTAGAGACATTAATATTAACTACCCAATCAGAGGGTTAAACATGATATGGGAGAGACTTGAGGAGTGTTACGGCTCACCAGAAGTGATAGAGAATGCACTTTTCAAAAGAATTGAGGATTTCCCTAAGATCCAAAACAAAGATTCTCAGAAGCTAAGAGAACTGAGTGATCTGTTAACAGAGCTACAAGTTGCCAAAACTGAAGGAGACTTACAAGGTCTGGCATTCTTAGATACTGCACGTGGTGTAAACCCCATAGTACAAAAATTACCGTACAACCTGCAAGAGAAGTGCATTGCTCAAGGCTCCAGGTACAAGCAACAGTACGATGTCTCGTTCCCTCCATTCTCTTTCTTTATGGACTTCGTGCACCAACAAGCAAAAACTAGGAATGATCCCAGCTTTAACTTCTCGATGTTTGACACCGCTTACCCCAAATCAGGTAAACCTATCTCACTTCGTAACATGAAAGGTACACCGGTTGCAGTACACAAAACCAGTGTGTCTCTTAAAGACTCCTCAAACAAAACCTACAGTACTACAGAGTCTGAGACGATCTCCACAAAGGACCCATGCAGAGAATGTCCTCTACATAAGAAACCACACTCATTGTTGAAATGCAGAGGATTTAGAGGAAAACTTCTCAGGGATCGCAGAACTTTCCTCAAGGAAAACCACATTTGCTACAGGTGTTGTGCCTCAACCTCTCATCTTGCAAAGGACTGCACAGCGAACATCAAATGCTCGGAATGCAACAGTGAAGCGCACAATACAGCTTTACACCCTGGGCCAGCCCCATGGACTCTCACACCCCCAGACCAGGCTGTAGAGCACGGCGGGGAGGAGGGAGACACAGTACCTCCTGAAGTGACACCCCAGTGCACCCAAGTCTGTGGAGAAGGTCTTAGTAACAAATCTTGCTCCAAGATTTGTCTTGTTACAGTTTACCCCATTGGTCATAAAGAGAAAGCGGTAAGGTTGTATGCCATCCTTGATGACCAAAGCAATAGATCTCTTGCAAACTCAACCTTCTTTGATATCTTCAGTATTAAAGGACACTGCTCTTCATATTCACTTAAAACTTGCGCTGGTGTGAGTGAAGAAAAAGGCAGAAGAGCTACTGGTTTCCAAGTCGAATCCATAAATAGTGAAGCATCCCTGCAACTACCTACCTTGATTGAATGCAATCAGATCCCAAACAATAGAGAAGAGATTCCTACACCTGAGGCAGCATTACATCATGAACATTTAAAGACCATAGCGCATCTCATACCTGCACTCGACCCAAAGGCCCAAATAGTACTTCTCCTTGGGAGAGATATCATAAGAGTCCACAAGGTAAGAAAACAAATAAATGGTAGGTCCTCATAGTTCTCCATATGCTCAGAAGCTTGACCTGGGGTGGGTCATCATAGGTGATGTTTGCCTAGGAAATGTTCACAAGCCAACCACAGTGAATTCTCTTTACACAAATACCTTGGAGAATGGACGTCCATCCCTCTTTCAGCCTTGTCCTAACAGATTCCTTCTAAGAGAGAAGCCGGCAAGTGTGCTATATCCTGACTTTACAGAAACCGAGAACCACTCTTGCAGTGAAGACCAAGATCACTTGGGGTGCACGGTGTTCCAGAGGACAAAGGAAGACCATAAGATAGCTCCCTCTATTGAAGATGAGGCCTTCTTGGGCATAATGGAACAAGGATTCTTCAAGGATAAAACAAACACCTGGGTTGCACCACTACCTTTCAAAACACAGAGACGTCATCTTCCTAACAACAGGTATCAAGCCTTAAAACGCTTCTGTTCACTTAGACGCAACTTTCAGAAAAGACCAGAGATGATGGAACATTTCTTCTTATTCATGAAAAAGATGTTTGAGAACAATCATGCAGAAGTAGCTCCACCCCTAAAAGAAAAAGAAGAATGCTGGTATCTACCAATCTTCGGCGTTTACCACCCTAAGAAGCCAGGACGAATCCGAGTGGTATTTGACTCCAGTTCACAGTATGAGGGAGTCTCTCTCAATGATGTCCTTTTGACAGGACCAGACCTCAGTAACACATTTCTCGGTGTCCTCATCAGATTCCGTAAAGAACCCATCGCTATAGTTGCCGACATACAACAAATGTTCTATTGTTTCCTAGTAAAAGAAGAGCACAGGAATTTCTTGAGATTTCTTTGGTTCAAGGACAATGACCCTACTCAAGACATCATAGAATATCGCATGAAGGTGCATGTTTTTGGCAACAGCCCATCTCCAGCTGTCGCTATTTATGGACTCAGACTCTCTGCTCAAGAAGGTGAAAAAGACTATGGGAAAGACGTTAAGAAGTTTGTTGAAAGAGACTTCTATGTAGATGATGGCTTAAAGTCGCTTCCCTCACCAGAGGCTGCAATCAGTCTACTCAAAAGGACCCAGAGTATGCTTTCCTGTTCAAACCTCAGACTTCATAAGATAGCTTCAAACAGCAAAGTTGTTATGGAAGCCTTCTCTACTCAAGATCATGCCAGTGATTTGAAAGATCTAGACTTAGCGACAGACCCGATACCCATGCAGCGCAGCCTAGGGCTCAGCTGGGACCTCAAATCTGACACCTTTACCTTTCAGGTCGACCAAGAGCAAAAGCCTTTCACACGACGTGGAGTGTTATCTACCATTAACAGTCTATATGATCCACTTGGATTTGCAGCTCCTGTGATCATCCAAGGTAAGACTCTGCTCAGAGAGTTAACCACAGATACGTGTGATTGGGATTCGCCACTTCCCTCAGAGAAAGAAGCACTATGGATAGCATGGAGAAACTCTCTACAGGCATTATCTAACTTACATATCTATAGGCCATATGCCCACTTCTCCCCTGCAGAAGTTCAGTCTAGGCAGCTGTGAATATTTTGTGATGCTTCGGTAAAAGCAATCGCTGCAGTCGCTTACCTTAAAACTATAAACATTAAAGGTCAAGTCCAAATTGACTTTGTAATGGGCAAGGCAAAACTGGCACCAAGCCCTGAGATTACCATACCAAGACTGGAACTTTGTGCCGCTGTTCTGGCAGTAGAGCTGGCAGATCTCATTGTGTCAGAAATAGATATAAAACATGTCAGTACAATGTTTCATACAGACAGCAAAGTAGTATTGGGCTACATTTACAATGAGACTAGGAGATTCTATGTCTATGTTCATAACAGAGTTCAAAGAATTAGGAGGTCAACACAGCCTACCCAGTGGTGCTATGTACCAACTGACCTCAACCCAGCAGACCATGCTACAAGAGCTGTTCCAGCAGCTCACCTTAAAGATACTACGTGGTTCACAGGGCCACCATTCCTCTACAAACCTGTACTTGACACCCTGGAGAAATACTCATTTCAGCTATTAGAACCAAATGCTGATGCAGAGATTCGTCCTCATATTTCTGTACTCACCACAAGAGTTTCTCACAAAGAGCTTGGATCCAAACGATTCAACAAGTTTTCTACGTGGAAATCACTGAACAGAGCTATAGCCGGCTTGATCCACATAGCCAGATCCTTTAGAGCCACACCTACAGGATCAGATCACTGCAAAGGTTGGCATTACTGTCACAAGGCCCATACAGTGGATGAGCTCACACAGGCCAGAGACGTTATCATCCGTTGTATCCAACAAGAGGTTTATACTCAAGAATTTGAACTCATCCAAAATCAAAAGAGTGTTCCTAAAGACAGTTCCCTCAAGAGGCTTGACCCCTTCATAGATGCTAATGGACTGTTGAGAGTTGGGGGACGTATTTCAAATGCAAAGTTCGAGAGTAAAGAATGTAATCCCATAATACTTCCAAGCAATCACATTGCATCTTTACTTGTGCAACACTACCATGAGAAGACTAAACATCAGGGACGTTTGTTCACTGAAGGAGCTTTACGTACAGCTGGATTTTGGGTAGTGGGAGCGAAAAGACTTGTGAGTTGTCTTATTTTCAAATGTGTCACTTGCAAAAACTACGTGGTATGTTTCAGTCACAGAAGATGGCTAACCTCCCTGCGGACCAACTCAGTATAGAACCTCCCTTTACTAATGTTGGTCTTGACGTGTTTGGTCCCTGGTCTGTCACCACACGGCACACTAGAGGAAGCCAGGCAAACAGCAAACGCTGGGCAGTCATATTTACATGCATGAGTATCAGGGCTGTGCATATAGAAGTTATCGAGTCTTTAGACACATCCAGCTTTATAAATGCTCTCAGACGTTTCATCTCCATCAGAGGCCCAGTTAAACTAATCCGCTCTGATAGAGGTACCAACTTCGTTGGGACCTGCAAAGAACTGCATATCCCCTCAAACATTGACAGTGACCATGTAGAGAGATATCTTGCCGCCCAAGACTGTAAATGGACATTCAACCCCCCACATGCGTCTCATATGGGAGGCTCTTGGGAGCGTATGATTGGCATAGCTCGCCGGATCCTTGATTCTGTCTTTCTACAGCTGGGAACTTCGAGGCTCACCCATGAAACCCTCTCAACCTTCATGGCCGAAGTAGTGGCGATCATGAACGCCAGACCTTTGACTTCAATATCCAGTGATCCAGAAGATCCCTTTTTGCTCACCCCTTCCACTCTTCTCACCCAAAAAGTCGGTACAGCATCGGCTCCTCCTGGCGAATTTAGTGCTAAAGACTTGTACAAGTGTCAGTGGAGACGAGTGCAAACTCTAGCAGATACCTTCTGGGATAAATGGAGAAAACAGTACATCTCTACTCTACATGTCCGGAATAAATGGCAAACCAGCAAACCCAACATGGAGGTTGGTAATGTTGTTCTTGTCAAAGACTCTCAGTCAAGAAGAAATGACTGGCCTTTGGGACTGATAACCAAGGTGTTCCCAAGTGAAGATGGGAAAGTCAGAAAAGTGGAGGTTAAGGTCTGCAGACAACAGACTTCTTTGTTAATTAGGCATTATTAGTATGCCTTATCAGTTTGTAATTCTCTGTTCATTGTGTAACTGCTCCATCTAGTGGCTGTTTGTATACACTGCATCTTTTCACAGTAGAAGTTTGACCCATTTCAGCTTCCATAGCTTGTAGCCTATGAACTCTGATTACATCATCAGCCCTGCTCATAGCAGCCATTTCCTCATCACAGACTCCATTCCTGTGGTAACCACGCTGCTGGTAGGATCCAACCCTCACATTCAGGCTCACAATAGCATCGTCGGTACGTCTATACACATGTCTATATTTTATGCATCTGTGTTTTATGTAACCTACATGTCTTACATGTGTTTATATGTGCATTGCCTTACTGTAATGTATAATATGCTTTGTCACATGGCAGACAGTGTTACTAAGCGCCTTATTTTCTGTTCCTCAGTTTCACCTCTTATATCTTTGCAATAAAGACAAAGTTGGACGTTGCTTCTTTGTCAACTCATTGCCGAGAAAGGTTTAGCTGTCTGTCAAGCTATGTACCTTCACACATAAGGAGGACAGAACACCCTTACTGAAGTGCATGACAGATTTAAGTGGTTCTTAAACCCTAACTAAACCCATCGAGTTAACTGCTTCCCAAAACAGTTCCATCCAAGGCATCCTGTGAATAACTGTCATGGATGCTTGTGCTCTCAACTGAACTGTCAGCCAATTGGCTGGTGTTATAACTGATCACCTGTGCACCACCATGGTAATTGCAGATCAAACAGAGGCTAATGCCTAGTACACACAATCAGAATATTGAATGAAAAATACTGCTTTTGAAGCAATTGTATGATAATCTGATTGTTAGTACACAGCTTTTGAGAGCTGATCACAATAATATTTCTTGTGCAATACTAGAATGTATGATTTTGATTTAATCAGTAGAGTGTTTGTCTGAAAAAAAAATCGGAAGACCAAGACCACGCATGCTCAGAAACAAAAGAATACATTACAATACAACACCTTACATCACTCCCAAAGTTGTATTTTGTCTAACAAGAATTTTCATAATTTTAGTAACATATTAATTTTCGATACAAGACTAACATGCAAAAAAAACAGAGGCTCATTCGTCCGATATTCTCATTGTGTGTATGAGCTAAAATTAAAAATTACAGCACAAGGGACAAAACTTACATTCAGTATGACATGTCCCTTGTGCTGGTTACTCTTCTGTTAGTGGAAATCCTTCACTATTCATGCTCCTCCACCCTGCTGTACTCTTCGGTGTGGCAGGAGTTAATACAACTAAAGCTCATCTTTTCAGAGAGGCCTATCCTGTCCCCACCTAACAATTTTACATGTATTTTCTCCATCAGCCCATCCCCCACAGTTATTACCCTTTTTTATCTCTTGACCGTCTCTCTCAGATTGTAAGCTCTAAGGGGCAGGGCCCCTGATCCCTCCTGTAATAAATTGTAATTGTGCTGTCTGTCCTTATGTTGTAAAACGCTGTGTAAACTGTTGCTGCTGTATAAATCCTGTTGTCACGGTATAGGGGCCCCTGCCAATTATTGATTTCGCTTAATCCCCTTATTAATTCCCTGTACCAAACGTCCCTCAGAATCAATCACTGTATGTCCTCCGTGTCACCCTGCAAATGACCAAATTTGATTACTGTAGCTTCCCCCCTTCCTTCCAGCTTGCTACATGTCCCCAAAGTGCATTAAACAGTTTCCTGCACCAGGTCCTTCTGATGTCCCCAGGGGGCCCAGTGTCATCCTGGCCCCCTCACTGTGTCCCCTGTCTCCAAGTACGATTTCTCCCTGCTGTCCATTGACCTCCCCTCCACCTCTCATCCTGCTGCAGATGGACGAGAGGTGTGGCTTTCACCACCCCTGTCACTCTCTCCTCCCCCCTCCAGCGCAGCAGGAGAGGAGAGGTGGAGAAGGTGGCGAGATTCACACCTCTCCGCAGAGAAGTGCGAACCTCCTGCAGGGATGTTCCGGGCTGCGGCGTCTCACTGACGCCTCCCCAGCCCTGGCATCTGCAGCGTGGACACGGGAAGTTTCCGCGCTTGTGGATGTCCCTGGACAAAGGTCGCGCTCACAAGAAGCGCGGCCCATGTCCAGGGGGCGTGCCTCATTGCCGGGCAATGAGGCACGCCAGCTCCGGCACGCCCCGGTGGCCCGGACGACCAGGGAGCGTCCTGCATCAGCTTAAGAAGCGCTCCGGGAATCTTCTCTGCTGCGCAGCCAAAGGAGGGAGCCCAGCTGTGGCGGGACCCTCGTGGCTCAGACTCTGCCAAGACCCCCAGCCAAGGGGGGGAAGCCTGCCAGTGCATGAGACCCCCAGTCCATGGGGATTGCCTGCCAGTGCCTGAGACCTCCAGTCCAGGGGGATTGCCTGCCAGTGCCTGAGACCCCCAGTGCAAGGGGATTGCCTGCTAGTGCCTGAGACCTCCAGTCCAGGGGGATTGCCTACCAGTGCCTGAGACTCCCAGTCCGAGGGGTTTGCCTACCAGTGCCCGAGACCCCCAGCCTGAGGGAATTGTCTGCCAGCTGCCCGAGACCCCGATCCAACAGGAGGGACCAGACGCCCACTTCAGACCTCAACAGGTACCTGTGTCTTACTTTCTATACCTGGGAGGCACCCTGTCGGACCTGTGGACATATGCTTTTCCCTGTTTTACTTGAACTGCACCCGTGTTGGCCCCCCTACTCCCCCTGTTGGATTACAATCTGCCACAGAGACTCTTCCTTGCCCCTGTACTGGACTATAAGTGTTTCAGCCCCTCCTTGCTGTTCTCTTGCTGCTGAGGTCACCCTCCCAGCGAACCCCCTATTGAGTGACTGTCTTCTTTTGTTCAATAAAGCTTTGTGCGTTTGCCATCTACTCTGTGTGTTCTGTCCTGCCTACCCTCCATCACACCTGTATAATAATAACTAAGGGACTGTCACCAGCCCTCACCAAGAGAGCCTGACTATGCCTGCCTAGGTCCTCCAACAAAAGAGATTAGAGCTTTAATTGCTTACATTGACCATGCATGTTGGTGGGTGGCCAGAGAATGTTTAAGGGTCAGTTCACATTACATGCATTTCAGTTGCTTTTTTTTCTGCATCCAAAACACACAGAAAGTAGGTTATATGGTTTTCAATGTCATAGTTCACATCAGTGCTTGGAGTTCCAGTTGCAGAAAAAAAAGTAGAACAGGCTGCATTTTCCCCGCACAGAGCTGTACTAGAACATAGTAAAATGCACTGGAACACACCAAAACGCACTGGAATGTACATGTCCCTATCTAAATTGAAGAAAAAGGGGGAAAAAATTAATCGGAACGCATAAAATGGCACTGAAACGCACCAAAAACGCGCATGTGGAAATGCATCCAGTATGATTCTGGACTATGTTTCCATGGTGTGAACTGGCTCTAAGTCTCAAACTAAATGCTTATGAAAGTATTATGAAAAAATATATAACATTCCTAATCTACGTCCAAACTCTAATGACCTTTTTATTTCTGCATCACTGGCTGATTACCTACATTCCTTAGACTTGACAAAACTCTCACAACATGATGATGATGCCTTGGAAAACCCGATTACCACTGAGAAATTTGCATCAGTTATTTCTACAATGAAACCCCATAAAGCCCCTGGTCCTGGTAGATTTTCCCTACAATAATATAAAGCTTTTCATTATATTCAGCAGGGCCTACAACTACCACAAGGCACAACATTTGTGGACATTCGCAAGGCAGATAAAGACCTAACCCAGTGCACAAGTTTCCACCGCCATCTTTCTTCCCAATATAGATCTCAGAACATTTACAAAAATGTACAGTTAAGTTGATATATATTTGGACACAGGCACAATTTTAATTTTTTTTCAGGTATTTTCCAAACATATTCAAGCTATATTTATATTATTATTATTATACAGGACATATATAGCGCCGACAGTTTGCTAAGAGCTTTACGGTTTGGGTGGTATTTAGAGACAAGGTCGGTGATGTAATTAGGGGCAGTGTTATGAACGGCTTTATATGTCAGTGTTAGTGTTTTGAATTTATCCGTCGGGCAATTGGAAGCCAGTGGAGGGACTGGCAGAGAGGGGTGGCAGATACAGAGCAGTTAGTAAGGTGAATGAGTCTGGCAGCAGCATTCATGATGGACTGGAGTGGGGATAGCATGCGATGAGGTAGGCCAGTGAGGAGGGAGTTACAGTAGTCAAGGCGTGATATAATAATGGATTTGGGCTGAAAGTTCACACTCTCAGGTTTAATTTGAGGGTATGTACATCCAAACTGGAGGAAGGGTTTATGAATTTCAGCTCCTAAGAGTAGCCATTCCCCCTTTTTCAAGGAACCAAAAGTAATTGGACAATTGAATCTAAATCTGTTTCATGGCTAGGTGTGGGCTACTCTTTTGTTATTTCTTCATCAGTTAAGCAGGTAAAACGTCTGGAGTTGATTCTAAGTGTGGTATTCAGAATCTGTTGCTGTGAACCTACATCATGTGTTCAAAGGAACTAAACTAAACAAATCCATCAGAGAGCTAGCAGCAACATTAGGAGTGGCCAAATAAACAGTTTGGTATATTCTGAGGAAAGAAGAACGCACTGGTGAGCTCAGCAACATAAAAAGGCATGGACGTCCACGGAAGACAACAGTGGTGGACACTCTCCAGGAGGTGGGCGTCTTATTGTCAAAGTCTACAATCAAGAGAAGACTTCATGAGAGCAAATACAGAAGGTTCATCACAAGGTGCAAACCATTCATAAGCCTGAAGAATAGAAATGCCAGATTAGACTTTGCTAAAAAAAAATCTAAAAAAGCCAGACCAGTTGTGGAAAAGCATTCTTTGGACAGAAGAAACTAAGATTAATCTGTACCAGAATGACGGGAAGATAGTGTGGAGAAGGCTTGGAACAGCTCATGATCCAAAGCACACAATGTCATCTGTAAAACATGGTGGAGGCAGTGTGATGGCATGGACATGCATGGCTTCCAGTGGCACTGGGTCATTGGTGTTTATTGATGATGTGACAGAAGCAGCCGGATGAATTCTGCAGTGTTTACAGATATACTGTCAGCCCAGATTCAGCCAAATGCAGCAAAGTTGTTTGGACAGCAATGCATAGTACAGATGGACAATGATCCAAAAGCAACCCAGGAGCTTTTGAAGGAAAAGAAATGGAATATTCTGCAATGGCCGAGTCAATCACCTGATCTCAACCCAATTGAGCATGCATTTTACTTGCTGAAGGCAAAACTAAAGGCAGAAAGACCCACACGCAAAGAACAACTGAAGACAACTGCAGTTAGAGCCTGGCAAAGCATCAGAAAGGAGGAAACATAGTCTTTGGTAATGTCCATGGGTTCCAGACTTCAGGCAGTCATTGCCAATAAAGGATTCTCAACAAAATATTAAAAATGAACATTTTATTTATGATTATATTCATTTTACAGTTACATAGTCTGGCTGAAAAAAGACAAAAATCCATCTAGTTCAATCATTAAAAAAAAAAAGTTGTAATCCTATACCCACAGCTGATCCAGAGGAAGGCAAAAAAAACCCCAGCAAAGCATGATCCAATTTGCTCCTGCAGGGAAAAAAAATCCTTCCTGAGCCCCGAGAGGCAATCGGATATTCCCTGGATCAACTTTACCTATAAATGTCAGTATCCAGTTTTATTCTGTGTATCTAAGAAAGAATCCAAGCCTTTTTTAAAGCAATCCACTGGCCAGAGCCAACTCTTGAGGGAATCTATTCCATATAGATTAGCTTTGTCCAATTACATTTGAACCCCTGAAAATGGAGGGACTGTGTATAAAAATGGTTGCAGTTCCTAAAATTTGTACCTGATATTTTATGTTCAACCCCTTGAATTAAAGCTGAAAGTCTGCACCTTAAATTCATTTGGATTATTTCGTTTTAATTTAATCTGGTGGCATACAGAGCCAAATGTATGAATATTGTGCCTGTGTCCAAATATATACTATATGGACCTAACTGTGTATAACTGCCTTCTCCTTCATTTACCTAGCCTCGGTCATTAAGGCTAGGTTCACACCTATGCAGTTTGAGTTTGATCCGTTTCTGCAGTGCATTTTGCATATGCGATTTTTATGCGTTTTGCTTTTTTTTACTTGGTGCTAGGCAGATTTAAAATGCATGAAAACTGCGGCTGAAAAAATGCAGAAAAAACGCACCATATGCTTTTCTGAAGCGTTTCCTTGAAGTCTATAGAACCAAAAACGCAACTTTTTGTGTTTAAAAAAGTCCCTGACCCTTTCCAAAAAACACACCTGTCCCATAGGAAATCATGTTAAATGGACTGTAGTGCGTTTCTGCAAAACACTGCAGAAAATGCTTAGATGTGAACCTAGGATTAGACCAGGTAGGATTTATTTTGATTCAAAATATTTGATATTATTATTATACAGGAATTATATATCACCAACAGTTTGTGCAGCGCTTTACAACATGAGGCAGACAGTACAATTACAATACAATTTAATACAGTAGGAATCATGAGGGCCCTGCCTGTTAAAGCTCACAATCTAAGATATCACCATAGGAGTACTGAATATAATTAATGTGCCCACCCAGAATAAAATCCCTTCACTCTTAAGCTTACCGTACACAAGTAGATTTTTCAGCATTCAGACAGACATTTGTACGAAAAATCTCATCAGTACATTTGATGACATGATGAATGTCGTTCGAAAGTACTTAACCACCTTCCGCCCGCCCTATAGTACAATAACGGACACAAGGTGGTTCTCTCGTTCTGATAGGACGTCATATGACGTCCTACCATTCTCACTGCGCATGCGCGGCTCAGGGAGCGTGCAATGCGGCGATCGCCGGTCCGCTGTGTCCCTCAGACACAGCGGATCACGGAAAGAGCCGAAGATGTCGGCTCGGTCATGTGATCAGCTGTGTCCAATCAGCATGTGTCCAATGATCACATGTAAACACGGAAATGCTGGATATTGGCATTTTTCTCCTCTCAAGCTGTCACGCTAATAGCTCGAGAGGAGAGTCGGTAATCGGCTTTCCGCAGAGGGGACATGTACACTGATCATCAGGGCACTGATGATCAGTGTGCCCTGATGATCAGTGTGGCCCCAGAAGTGCCACCTGTCAGTGCTCATCAGTGCCATTGCCCATCAGTGCCACATCAATGCCACATATCAGTGAATACAAGTGCACATCAATGCCACATATCAGTGCCCATCTGAGCTGCCTTTCAATGTCACCCATTAGTGCCAGTCAGTGCCACCTATCAGTGCCAGTCAGTGTCGCCTATCAGTGCCAGTCAGTGCTGCCTAACAGTGCCAGTCAGTGCCGCCTATCAGTGCCATATATCAGTGTCATGTATCAGTGCTGCCTTTCAGTGCCCATCAGTGATGCCTGTCAATGCCCATCAGTGCAACCTACCAGTGCCTCCTCATCAGTGCCACCTATCAGTGTCCATCAGTGCAGCTTATCAGTGCCCATCACTGCAGCCTCATTAGCGCACATCAGTGAAGGAGAAAAATCACTTATTTTCAAAATTGTATAACAAAAACTAAGAAAAATTGTTTTTTTTTTCAACATTTTCAGTGGTTTTTGGTTTGTTTAAGAAAAAATAAAAATCCCAGAGGTGATTAAATACCACCAAAAGAAAGCTCTATCTGTCTCAAAAAAATTATAAAAATTTCATATGGGTACAATGTTGCATGACCGCGCAATTGTCATTCAAATTGTGACAGCGCTGAAAGCTGGAAATTGGCCTGGGCAGGAAGGGGTTATAAGTGCCCTGTAGGCAAGTGGTTAAAAATGATCCCAGGCTTATCTTCCCATCATAAGAAACTTGCCACCTATTTATTCATTGTTGCGAAGCCAGTCATAGCTCGAGCTTGGAAGCCATGGTCTGTGTCCTTTGTGGCAGTTCGGAGCCCTGATGATTAACGAAAAGATGTCCAGTATCTTGCACAACAATCATGCTAAATGTTTGAAAGTCTGGATGCCCTAGTGGTCGTACGCTCTCCCTACGCTACATCTGACAAGCCTGGGCTCCTATACCAGATGAAATTCTTCCTTAGCCTGCAGGACCTACCCCCTTCTGATCTCTTCCTTTTCTCCATCTTCTTTGTCTTCTTTCTTCCTATCTTGTTCTGGGACCATACGTTGGTCCCCCTTTTTACACTCATTATTCAGTTACTCATATGAGGTATCCAGCCGGACCCGTGTGCCCAGAAAGTACATACAGACCAACTGTCTCACCCGTGTGGTCGTTCTTTGGCTTCCACCTTGTTAAAATAGTTGTTGCACATTTCTTTGCCCATGTATGTTTGACTGGATTTTGTCTGTCTCCCCTGTGTGGGTAAATTGGACTATGTTGTATCGTTTTGTTGTAGCAATAATAAAAAATTATTGAACCAGAAAGTACTTAAAAAATGTTTTAACACTTGATATTGGAGTAAATAGTTTCTTGAACAAAATCACATTCACTGTTAGAAATTTGTTTATTCTACAAAAAAGTATCCATTCTGCTTCTTCGAATTTTCTTGTCACTGCATTCGAAAATGAACATCAGTTTGACCCAATAATGATTAAAAAATTGGACAAATGTTCTTGAGATGAGAAGTTTTTAATAAAATTCAAATAGTGTATGTTCAGTTTTAGTTTCTACTGACACAGAGCCATTGACTGCTTCAGTTAGTGCTTAATGGAAGACACCTTATGTTATAGGCTTGGCACTAATATGTTCTCAAGATTAAAAGCAGTTTATTCTCACCCAACAGCAGCAGTGAGCGTCAACAAAAGTGTTTCAAAATATATTCCTCTCCAGAATGTTACTCAGCAGAGATACCCCCTACCCCACTCATTTCCAACCTAACCCTCGAACCACTCTGTCTACACATCAGAAACAATCCAAACTTATCAGGAGTTCCATCTTCAAATTATACTGGGGGCTGGCCTAAAAGGTTTTGTTTGCTAGTGTACCCACTTCCTGAAGGTGTGGCAGTAACCTATTTGTCTAGGATTATCCACAATGTTTGTGTCACTCAATGGACGATAAAAAAACATGTTAAAGACAGAAGTGTTTATGTTCCACTTGAATAGTATGGCCCTACAGCAATGTTTGGGCTGCTTCTGATCTTTGCAGGTTATCAAGAAAGGAGGAAGATCTATAATGTTGTCCTGTGGATTGAAACAGGAGATCTGAGGCCTCCTGTTTACTTTTTCTAGCATGATTTAAAGTGCTACTAAACCGATAACAGTAAAATCAGTCTGTATATGCAGTAAAGCATGCATGTTATACTGTGGACCCTTAGGGGTTAAGACTCTGCATCGTATAAAAAGGCTTTTTGATCCTGTCTTCTCTGATCCTCCCCTTCTTCTACTCCCTCCACTCCATCTGCAAATAGTAAAGAGCCCTAGGAGGCACTCTGCACATGCTCAGTGTAGTGTATATGGTCCTCCAGCAGATTGACAGCCTCAGCTCTGTTCCTGTGGGCTGTGTGGAGGGGGATATGTCTCTCCCCTCCAATCAACTCTCAGAGCTCTCCTCACTAAGCTTTGCAGTTTTTAATTTCATCTCTTCGCCTCCTTTTTTTTTTTAACTCTTACAAGTGTTAGAAATTCAGCACTTTGAATGGATGTAGAGAAGAGAATACTGCAGATAAACAGGTACAACTTACGTTAGAGGATTTGTCTCATCTCTGTGTATCACCTGAGGCCAGTCATTTCACTGGGGATATGTAAGGTTTTACAACTACTTTAAGCACTTCATTGGTGTATAATGGGGTGAAATATACCAAGACAATTCACAAAAACACAACAGTATAAAAAACATATCTACCTACTTTATCAATGTATTTTTCCATACAGAAAAATTGTACTAAGCGGTATATACTAACATTGCTTGCATATGCAGAAAGAGAGGCGATAAACAGGTACAGCTTATGTAAGAGGATTTGTTTCATCTCTGTATCACCTGAGGCCAGTCACTTCACTGGGCATATGGAAGGATTTGCAAGTAGACATGCAATTTGTTTCATTATGAATCGAAATTCTGACAAAATTTTTATACACAATAGTAATGAATTTCAACTCATCTGAAATAAATTATAAACAAAAATAACAAATTCATTCTTTGTTTTATTCAGATGACAGGATACAATAGTTTGGACCTTTTGTTAATGTTTGAGGCATCCGAAATAACATAACAACATAAATTATTCAAATTGCTTCAGATCCATTTCTTTTTTTATCCTAGTGCACCTAGCATGAATATTCTAATAAGATTCCGTTTTGTACTTTCCACTTGAGACCATTCATTTCATTTGTATGTGCACAGCCCAACAAACAAGGTCAGTTGGGATTGGGGAAATAAATTCAATTTAATAATACAAATACAAAAGAATAGCAGAACTTTGGAAAATACAAATCGATTCGGAACAACAAATATATACTCTCCCAAAAGAATGAATCGTTCCAAAAATGAATCATTCTAACATAACAAGTATGGCAAAACAGAATGATTTACTTAACGTATGAACTCAATGCACGTCTTTATAACCACTTTAGGACAGGATCATAAGCGGGAGAAAAAATTAGAAGTTTCTGTTCACATTTGAGCACTGGCCTCATTTACCTAATGTAATGTTTGTTTTTAAAGCATTTTACGACTGTCAAAATGGGGGTGACAGACCTGTAGGTGCCCTTTTTTTGTGGAATCACTCACAAATAGTATATGGTGCTCTGAGATGTTTTATATTTTTGGTACAACTGATAAATAAGTCTTTGGCACAACAGTTCAGTGAATAACCACTCTCAGCATTTGACAAGATATGTTCCTGGAGGACAGTTTCAGTTACCAGGGGTAGTGTTCCTTGACAGAAAGTGATTTCAGCAAACTGCACTGGCTCCATGCTGCTGTACCAATCAACGATGTGAATGTAGTGCTGGGGAGCCTTCCTGGAGCTCTCCTTGCTTGGTTGGCACCTTTCCCTACATTAGGTGTTGTACCTCGCAAGTGGTTTCCTGTCTCTGTCCAACCACTCGCCCAAAGTGTGCCAAAATGCCTTGGATTCCCTTATTTAAAAGGTACCCTCATCTAAAATGGTTGCCAAGTCCCTGAGGGACTAATTCCCTTACAAGATCCTTCTTCCCATGCAGCAATGGCACAACACCACCTACAGATGAGGAGACTAGCTGTTAGGGATCCGGGTATGACCAGAAATGTGTGGGAACACAGGCGTAGTCAGGGCTGGGGAGGTGGAATGGTCAGGCAGGCCATTTGGTACTGTTAAGCACCGCCTGGCGGCGTCTCTAGCAGCCCACAGCACGGCGTTCCTCAGGGCGCGGGGTCTAAGTCCCAATCTGCTTATTCACCAGGGCCCCTGATGGTGAGGATGGACTTGGAGCAGACTGAGACCAGGTCGCGACCCCTGAGTATGTCCGGCAATGGTAGAGAGCAACGTCAGAGGTGTTCAGGGAAAGGACGTGAAGAGGCTGGCAGACCTGGTAACAGGGACAGATCAGTGCGGGATGGATGGATCGTCTGGGTAGCGTAAGGCGTAGTCAGGCAGGCCAGGTCAGCAACGTGCGGGCAACGAGGTACCGGGGGAGCAGGCAGAGAATGGTCAGGGTCACAAGCCGGGTTCAGTAACTCACGGGCAGCTCGGTACAGAGGATCAGGCAGAAGGATGGTCAGGCAAGCCAGGGGTTAAACAGGAGACGGTGAGCAGAGGACAGGATCAAAGCAGGGTCAGCAACAAGTCAGATAGGCAGCAACACAGGATACCAGGTACAGGGGCTCATGGGAAACAATACACCAAGGCACTGATCACAGGCCTGGTCCTGCTTAAATACACCTCCTGCAATCAGCCTCAGGTGATGGCTTGATTGCAGGAGTGACATTCTGGCTGCTGAGAGCACCCGCTGGCCAGCCTTGGTACTGCAGCCCACACACAGGTGAGTCCCACCACCATTGGCGAGTCCATTCCTGACACTAGCTGCATTTGCCTACAGACCCCAATGTGAAAGTACAGATGCAGTAGCAGATTCTTTTTATGAATACATTAAGGCTCTATTAGATCCTTGAAAACTCCTCTGCCTTTATCTGCGACTGTCCAGGTTGCTGGTGCCAGGATACTAAAACTTTGAACCGGAAGTGTTCCCATTGTTCATTCAAAGTAATTGGGATCAATGAACTGGAGTTCGCCTATCATCTTCAGCTCTCCATCCTGAATCTTCTTTCAGTGGTCCATCAGGACCAGGACTGCAAAATAATTGAGAGGGCGCCACACTTTACTTTGAGGAAGTGATCCTTTCCAGTGGTGTGTTTAGTTCCTGTGCAACACAGAACTACCGACACAATCCCCCCCTCTGCGCCACCACCGCCCACCCCCCTAGAGGAGAGAGGGAGCAAGTGAAGATAGTAGGGATAAAGTGGCAGTAGAGAAGCTAAATTTGAGCCAAATTGTTTCTCTGAATGCTGCTCTTCAATGAAAGGACAGAACTCTACCAGTCCTTGACTGACTAGAGAGCACAGTTCCAGCCATGGCTCATCAGCTTGTCTCTGGGGGACACAACCCCCCCCCCAGAGACCAACACCCTCTACCACCACTGACTGCCACAACCAACCCCCTTCCTGGCCACCACCACCTCCCAATTCAGTAACCTTATCTCTGTGGAATTACAGAAGAGCAGCCAGCCATCCCTACACCTCTCAGATCCTCGGCAGTTCCTCACCAGGTCCATTCTTCCATGGGGCACCCACCTGAAAATTGCTGCCCAAGACAAGCGCCTTGTTTGCCTCATGGTAAATACACTGCTGATCAGTTCTGTATCAATTAAATTCCTCCTGGCATGGGAACCTGCCTAGGATGTTACAGTAGGGTTGTCGGAAATGGGTTACATTGTCTCTATGTTTTGTGCTTGAAATCACATTTACTATACCAGGGTAGACAGGGTTAAAACGTTCATTAAAGGAAAGAAATTGAGTAAGCTTTGAGAGTTCCTCTTTTTTTTTTGTTTCCTTTGCGATGACTAAAGTGTGCAGAATAGATTAAATGATATTTGTACAAATAATAAAAAAATAAAGATTTGATTGTTCATTGTTTATGTATTGCCATTATACATGCAAATCAAACACTCTGAAGCAATTTACTTGCTAAGGAGGGAAACTCTGTAATTAACTGAATTGTACAGAATATTGGCCAAACTATTTCCTGCAAGATCATTCTATCAAAGCCTTTGTTTAGTTTTGGTTGGAAAATGGAAAAGTCAGAACTATTTTTTTTCGTTGTTGTTGTGCTGTCCATGTCCCATTGGGGAGATTTTCCAACATCTCTTGTCCTAGATATACAACAGAAAACAAGGTATCTGTCTCTTTTGGACAGTTTTCACCATAACTGTTGTCTCCTTTGGAAGATTTTCCTTCACTTTCCCTTCCATTAACAACTAAAATAGCATAAAATACATCTGTAAATTTATTATTACAACATAGAAGCAAAACTGAAATATTACCACTATAACCAAGTCTGGACACGTTTACCCCCTTCCTGTGTAGGCCCATTTTCAGCTTTCAGTGCTATCACATTTTGAATGACAATTGCGTGTACCCATGTAAATTTTTTAGCATTTTTGCTGTATAAATGAAAAAGTCCCACATTTTTGAAAAAAAGTGTGTTCAGTTATCTTTTTAGTAAAAAAAATAAAATAACCCAAATTAGTTTATAACCAAAAATTATTATTTTTATTTTATTTTTTTTATTACTATTGATTTTTTTTTTTTTTTTTTACATACTGTCAACACCATAGTGACACTGTACTACTTGTGGGGGTGATGAAGATTTTTTTTTTTTTTTTACACTGATTGCTTTTACACGCATAAAGCTGTAAAAGCAAACATTTCTCCTTCTCTCTGGCTGCATTCTTCCGGACACAACCAGCACCGGATCGCGGTGCTGCGCGCTCCCAGGGAGCGTGCACAGGCTGTAAATGCAGGCGAAGTTTATGAATGGAAACCCGCTCCTGCACTGCTCCCATCCGGACATTTATGTACATGGGCCGGATGGGAAGTAGTTAAAGTGTATCTAAACCCAAAGGCAAAAATTATATATATTGCAGCTTACTAGTCATTGGTGTGGTCGCTGCATTCGTTTTCTGTTTCAAGCTTTTTTACCTGGTAATCCTGGTGAAGACATCCTTTAGGATGAAACTCAATGGTTTAAGTCTTAGTGGTGATGTTATCATGTCTGATGGGGCCTTGGATGCTCTGTACATGAAATGCCTAGTGATTTTTTATATTTGTGAGTATATGTCTATAAACACTTTTTTACTTACTGCACCATGAGTGAACCCCCTTCCTTTTTACATGTGGCTCTGTTGATCTTTTCCAGAGTTATGCTTGGTGCATGGTGGCGGTATCAAGAGAGAGGTCCATACTGATTGCATTAGTTGGCCACTGGAGACTGAGTGCTGACCCATCCATTGTTAAGTGGGATTTCTCCCTAAAAGCACTGTCAGACCTTTTATTTAGAGATCTTGGCTTCTGGAAGAGGCTTTATATATCTGCTGATGGTATGCACAGCAGAGAGGATTGGAAGCACAAGATCACTACTACTGCTGTTTGATGCACAGATTGAACACATTTATTCTTCACAGCAGTTGGCTTGTTTTTTGAACTTTCATGAACTTTCTTATATTTTAAGTGTATTTATTTGGGTCATTATTTCTTTATTTGTCAATATAAGTGAATATTGGTCTATGCAAGCACTTTACTGCATTTTTATTTCATTTGACAGCGCAACACATATGTTTAGTAAATGCTGCAGATAACTCACTTCCTGTTTCTGTGTGGCTATGTCACTCCTTCAATGTATCTCTGGAAGGAGCAATAGTTGTCACCCTAGGCTCTTTTCCTGATTTGGATTTGGACTACAAACATATCTGTATATCTTCATCTCCATTACATGAGTGTTAAAGCAATTGATGGTTTACAGGATAGTAGATTTATTTATTTATTTCAGGTACTTATATAGCGCCGTCAATTTACATACAGTATATATTGTACATTCACATCAGTCCCTAACCCTCAAGGGGCGTACAATCTAAGGTCCCTAACTCACATACACATACTATGGACAATTTAGACAGGATCCAATGAACCTACCTGCATGTCTTTGGAGTGTGGAAGGAAACTGGAGTACCCGGAGGAAACCCACGCAGGCACAGGGAGAACATGCAAACTCCAGGCAGGTGGTGCTGTGGTTGGGATTCGAACCAACGACCCTAGTATTGCCAGGCGGAAGTGCTAACCACTATGCCACTGTGCCGCCCCACATATTAGATATTCTTCAGTGGAGTTCGCAGGAAGTGACAAAGGCGCTGCATGAATGGCAAGATCAATATTTGGCAAAAATGTTCTTATGTAAAAAAAAAACAAAAAACAACAAATGTTCTTCTGTGCCTGCTCTCCTCTTTTCTCCCCCCTTGCTGCTGCATTGCTGGCTTTGAGCAGTGCAATCACTCCTACTTCATCCTCCCCCCTGACAGCAATGGCTCTGAGCCAATCAGCAGCAGGGAAGTAATGATGCGGCCACTGAGGACACTGGGAAATGTAGTCCTGGAAGTACAATGGAGGCTAATAGGCTGTGAACTTTAATACCCAATATTCCCTGCATGCCAGAGGAGGAGAGATTTTTCCTGGGCTCTGAGGCGTAAATGTGCAGTCTTGTCTGTGGGGAACCAGAGAGGACAGACCTGTGGCAGGGAGCTGAGTGCTGGGACTGAACCACTGATAGTGTCTATGTGCTGGGACTGGAGCCATGCAGACACTGGAGCCATGTGTGCTTTCACCAGAGAGGACAGAGCCTGTGAGGACCAGAACTGAGAGACTGAGCATTGTGAAGTCCTGTTCCTGAGGACTGAGCTACTAGGGACCTGATTCCAGAGGACAACAGACTACCAAGCGTCCAGGGTAAGGTTTGCTATATGCCAGAACTAAAGAGCAATTTCTGTCATACTTACTTCACCACTGTTTAGCAGCTTATTGTAGAGGAGACTGCCCTTTACGTAGCAGCCCAACAGCCTTTCACTGCATGCAAGGACGGTAACAAGTGCACCACCATACACTTCGGGCCCCAACATTAGCACCTTAAGACTGCAAATTAGGCACCAGGTATTAAACAAACACTTTCAGGGGTACCCCATTCAGGAACACCTATGCATACCCACATCCAGGTTTATAATTACAGAGTGCAAAATGAGACACTTTTTGACCAGTTATTTCAGAGAATTGCTGTGGGACTTCTTTTATTGCCGTTTATTTTTTTCACTGCTTATACAGTTCTTTATTAATACTGTGTATACCAGGTCAATTTGGTTTAGCATTATTACAGTCTAAGTTAATTGCCATGTTAAGGTTAGTATTCACGTCAGTATACCACATTGTAAGTTATCCCCTGACCTTTTTATTCGTTTGTGCATTGTGTTTATCTTTTATCTTGCCTTGCCATATTATATTTACTTGATCTACCATCATGTCTTTTATGCTATCACAATGTGGTAGTCTTTTATGTAGTCTTTTATGCTATCATAATGTGGTAGTAAACTAACACTTAGGTTATACAAGTGTGTGCAGCTTTCAACTGGTTTATATATATATAAAACCAGGTGTGTCAGAGGGGACAGAACAGTTTACAGAACCCATCATTCTAAGCAGCTCCTGGCACTACACCAATAAAGGGTATCACTAAAACTACAAACTTTCTGCATTAAAATAAAAACAAAAAAGTATACTAGGCATCGTATGGTGACTGAATTTACCCATAACTTTATGGAATACTTCTTCAGTGACCTCAATGGCCTTTTTACTGGATTCATACATTCATACTCAGGTTTGGGAAGTCTATAAACATTCTTCTGGACTCTGTGGGGCCTGAGTGGCATATCTAAGCTTAAAGCAGTACTATACCGCAGACGAAAAAAAAGTCCCCTGCAAGGTAATGTCATAATGTGCTAGTATGCATTATGTAAATCTTACCTTAAAAGGATCAGTTCATGATCATTTTAATGGATTTTTAAATACAGCTAATATAAATATCTTAACCCAACTGCACACAAAATTTCTGTAGTCCCCTATAACACAGATCTTTTACTGGGGGTGATAAGGAAAGCACCGGCCAGTGAAATATCCTACATTGCAAGGTGCTGTCAGTTTTGATGATGAAAGGATTTTGTGAACCCAATGACAGGCTGAACAAAATACAAATTGTTTTGGGAGGTAAGACAGTTTGCATATAGTTGGTCCAACTGTTTGTTTAGCTGTTTGCACTTTAGAGCGACTCTATTGCTGCATGCAGGCTCCATTCCTCCTATCGATCTCAGCGTCACTACAGGAGACATTAGTGATGTGGAGGCTAGCTGGAGGAACTACTGAGAGCAGCGAAGGACGCAGTCAACACTTCTGGAAGCTTTGGGAGGCACTTCAGCATAGGGCTTCTTTAAAGCATAGTGGCATTCAGTGGTATGGGCAGCGGGAGAGGTAAATATTCATGTTATTCTTTTACAAGGTAAGCTTTGTTCCAAAAGTTTCCGTAAGTGACAGAATTACTTTAAAGTAGTTGTAATGGCTGAAGGTTTTTTATCTGCATGCATTCATGCATATCCTCTCGATCAAGCGAAGTGCACTGGAGTCTCGGCTATTCCAGGACTCCCTCTCCTCATTGGCTATTGGCTCCCACTGCTGTCAATCACAGCCAGTGAGCCAATGAGAAGAGAGAGGGGGCCAGGCCGAGCCGCAGCTCCGTGTGTGAATGGACACACAGAGCAGGGGAGGCCACGATAGCAAGCTGCTTGCTGTGGGGACACCCGATAGGAGTAAGGGGCAGGAGCACCAGCGGGGGACCCGAGAAGAGGAGGAACTGGGCTGTTCTGTGCAAAACCATTGTGAACAGCAGGAACAAATAAACATGTTTGTTATTTTTTTAAAAAGCCTTAGAATCACTTTAAGTTATTTGCTTAAATTAATAAATAGTGTAGCCACGGGGGTTCAAAGGCCCAACATTTAATGCTACAGTGATGACATTTACAGTATGTATACATAATTCAAACAATAAATAGAATGCCAGGCTAAACCTAACCTAGCTAGGGTTAATGAGATTTTACCTTTTTAATAAAATGACTTTGACCTCTGAGCTTAAAATATATCCAGTGGTGTATTTTGGTTTTGTGCTGGTGCCCTTCCACCATCTAAATTTGTCCCACCCCTTCCTGTTTAAGATCCACCCCTCCATCTGTAAACTTCACCACTTTATCTTTAGGCTCCACCTCTTCATATTAGAGCTCTAGCTCTTTAGAGTTCTGGGGGGGGGTCCAGGCCTGACCAGCAAAATTCCACAGGGCCCGCCCACTGGAAATCCCACTGAATCCACCCACTGGCTATCCCACAAAGGCCCATCCCATGTCCTCCTCCTTCTCCATCCCATTTCCCCTCATCCAGTCTCATCTCGGACATCCCATGTCCTCTTCCTCCTCCAGTCCCATCTCCTCCATCCCATGTCCTCTGCCTTCTAGAGTCCCATCTCCTTCATGCCATATCCTCCTCCAGTCCCATCTCCTCCATCCCATGTCCTCCAGTCTTAGGATGACAGGTGGGGGGCAGCGGGAAAGGAGGGGGCAGCGTGACGGGGGGCAGGGTGACAGGAGTGGGGAGTGTCAATCACTGTGTGCTCTCACACACCTTGGGAATCACCAGTCCTCCAAGCTCTCACCTGTCCAGCAGCGGCTCCTCCAGATGGTGTCAGGGGGGGCAGGGTGACAGGAGTGGGGAGTGTCGCTCACTGTGTGCTCTCACACACCTTGGGAAGCACCATTCCAGCAGCAGTTCCTCCAGATGATGTCAGGATCTGGTGCCAGGAGCGGTAGCTGAGCCTGTGTCCCATTTCCACCAGGATCTCTGGCCGCAGCTGCAACAAAGAGTGGGGGGGTGGCTCCTCCACTCTGGCCTTGTCTTCTTCTTCCTCCTCATCCACAGGCCCTCCGCTGGCCTCACCCATCCCGCACAGCCGAGTGCTCACTGCAGATCCAGACTGGAACCTGCCTTACAGTGGGCCCCGACTGCTCCCTGCACACACTGGGGATCCACCCACCACTCCGCCCACTTTTGCAGCCGGTCCATTCTGACAGCAGCTGCCCTGCATTAAACACTTCCCTGGTTGGGACCTGGAGCACCCAGGCCCCCTTCTTGTGTATTGGCTGTTCTCCCCTGTTGGCGGCCCTGCCGCTCACATCCACATGTGTCTTTTCTGCTTGGGGGCAGAGCCGCCCTCCTGGAAAATGATGCCTAAGGCAAACTCTTTCTATACCTCACGCTGGATACACCCCTGAGTATTTCTAACTAGCCTTAAAATGCTTTCTCCCCCATCCCAACACCTATGCTGACTAACCTGTGTAAGAAAGATGTACAGTATATACTCACCTATTTTCAGTCCACTCCAGTCCAATCATTTGACCCTGTGTCAACCAGCAGTGGCTACAAAGTCGAGAGGAGAGTGCTCAACAATGGCTGGTAAATCATGGAGTGCTGACGTCATCCATAGGATCCTGTGACCTATCCTGTGTCTGTTTTCCTTCCTCTACCCTGAAGCCATGATTGCTGATACAGGGTAGCTGGATCATGTGACCAGACTGGAGGGGACTGAAAATAGGTAGGTATATACATCCTTCTTGCACGGGTTAGTCAGCAAAGGTGTTATGAGGTGAAGGGAACATTTTTAAGACTAATTAGGTATAGCCTGGAATTCTACTTTAAAGTGGAGCTTCACTCTCACAATCAACATTGACTATTTGAATCTTTATGCTGCTAGCATTAGTAGATAGCAAGGTATATTATATTCACAGTTACTTCCTGGTTTCCATGCCTAGGCAAATGATGTCATACATCCCAGGAGTCTTCAGGAGGGGAGGAGGAGTTTTCTCAGCTAAGCAAACCCTCCTACCTGCATGCCTGAGCAAGGGCATATGGATTCCAGAAAGTAAATGCTACATGAGCCATCTGATCTTATTCAAGATGACCATGACCAGAAATGTTAGGAGGTGTTTTTCAAAGTAATTTCTCAGCAAAATGAAGCATGGAGACATGGATGTTTGCTTTGAATATTAAAAATGAATAAAATAGGGTTTTTGGTTTGTGATGTTCAGTTACATTGTAGTTCCAATTTAGACTCAGAGGTCAAAGTCATTTTATTAAAGAGGTAAAAACTCATTCGCTCTAGCCAAGCAGGAAAAAGAAAAGAAAATACCTTTATACATCACAATTGCTCACTCTTAGAGTTTAATGAGAAGTTACATGTTTGATAATGGCATTTGTGTCAGTGTTATGCTTTACACCCCTATTAAAGATAACCTTTACAAATAAAACAGATGAGCTGAGCCAATAAGCAGAGCTTAAACAGGTAAATGTTTTCCCAGTTCGTTACTTTGCTGCACTTGCATGTCATAATCATTTGATTTATAACTCACTCGCATGTCACAGAAAAGTACAGTCAGGTACTCAACCCACAGGTGGGCAGAAATAAGCAGATTATGAAGAATCGATATAAAGTCAACAGAACCTGTTCAAGGGGGTTATCCTTTATTGGTTCCTCTTTTGGAGTAACCGGGATTCTTTGTATTTTTCCTTTATCCTTTCCATGTCGGTCAATGATAAGTTGCATCTATTGTGACAGTGTGCTGCATTTAAAACTTCTGGAAGATTATACTTAAAGCGTATTTAACCACTTCACGTCCGCACACTTTTACCCCCTTCCTGTCCAGGCCAATTTTCAGCTTTCAGTGCTATCACATTTTGAATGACAATTGTGCGGTCATGCAACACTGTACCCATATTAAATTTTTATAATTTTTTTGAGAAAGTGCTTTCTTTTGGTAGTATTTAACCACCTCTGGGTTTTTTTATTTACTTTTTATTTAAAGTACTCATATGAATTTTTTTTTTTAAACAGATAAAACTTTATTTTGGTGGTATTTATTCACCACTGGGATTTTTATTTTTTTGCTATATAAATGAAAAAGTCCAAATGTTTTGAAAAAAAGTGTTTTTCTTATAAAATTTACAAATAAATAATTTTTCTTCATAAATATTGGCCAAAAATGTATTCATCTATCTTTTTAGTACAAAAAAAAATAACCCAAATTAGTTTATATCCAAAAATTATAATTTTTAAAAATTTTGTTTTACATTTTTATTTTATTTGTTTATATTTTATGGTTTTTGTTTTTTTTTTTTTAACATACTGTCACCATAGTGACACTGTACTACTTGTGGGGGGTGATGAAGATTTGGCTGTAAAAGCAATCATTTCTCCTTCTCTCCAGCTGCATTCTTGCAGCCATTGAGAAATACTGTGAGAGCTGTGATTGGTCACAGCTTGTCACATTGTACAAAGCTGTTGTGAATAGCCTTGTACCATGTGACCTCTGTGATCATTCACACGTAGTAAGCAATGATGTCAGGAAGTGACATCTTGCTTACTACTATTCATGTGATCACTGATTGGCCAATCAGTGATCACATGATCGGGACCTCACACAGAGGTCCTGTACAGCGATCGGTGTTCCACTGTGTCCGGAGGACACAGGGGGCACCGGATTGCGGTACCTCGCGCTCCCAGGGAGCACACACAAGCAGGGAGCAGGGAGGACATTTATAAACAGCCACCCGCTCCTGCACTGCTCCCGTCCGGCCTTTTATGTACATGGACCGTACTTGAAGTAGTTAAACCAAGAACAAACATACATAGTATTGCAGAGTACCGTTTCTTACATGTAGTTGTTGCATTTAGTTTTCTTTTCCACATTTTTTTCCCTTTATTTTAACCGGGTAATCCTGCTATTAATAAATATAAAGGCTAGTGCAGTGTTAAATGTATAAATTATGTGCAAAACAATCCATATACAGTTGTGTTCAAAATAGTAGCAGTGTGTTGAAAAAAGTGAATAAAGCTCAAAATCCTTCTAATAGCTTTTATTTCCATACACACAAATGCATTGGGAACACTACACATTCTATTCCAAATCAAAACATGAAGAAAAATATATCAAATGTGTAAATTAAGTCAGGCCAGAAAATCCTTCAGAAAGCTCAGAGCACAATCTCTCTTAGCATAGAAGATGATAAAATGATACATACAGTAAAGGAAATAAGTATTTGATCCCCTGCTGATTTTGAATGTTTGCCCACTCACAAAGAAAAATGATCAGTCTAAAAATTGAATGGTAGGTGTATTGTAACACTGAGAGAATAGCAACAAAAAATTCAAAAGAAATGCATGTCTAACAAATTATACACTGATTTGCATGTTCATGAGGGAAATAAGTATTTGATCCCCTTCACAAAGCATGACTTAGTACTTGGTGGCGAATCCCTTGTTGGCAATCGCAGAGGTGAGACGTTTCCTGTAGTTGGCCATCAGGTTTGCACACATCTCAGGAGGGATTTTGGCCCACTCCTCTTGGCATATCCTCTCCAAGTCATTAAGGTTTGGTGGCTAATGTTTGGCAACTCGAACTTTCAGCTCCCTCCACAGATTTTCAATCGGATTAAGGTCTGGAGACTGGCTAGGCCACTCAAGGACCTTCATGTGCTTCTTCTTGAGCCACTTCTTTGTTGCCTTGGCTGTGCGTTTTGGGTCATTGTCATGCTGGAACACCCATCCACGACCCATTTTCAATGCCTTGGCTGAGGGAAGAAGGTTCTCACCCAAGAGTTTACGGTACATTGCCCCGTCCATCGTCCCTGTTAGATTTCCAGAGTTATGAAAAAACTCTATTAATATTTCTAGGTTCTTGTAGATGGTTGTGGGAAGAAATCCTTATGAAAACCAGGTCAGTATGAGCAGTGTGACTTTATTTGATCACACACCAAAAATACAAAGTCAATAAAAAACAGTAAATTCAGACATATGTAGCTTAAAATGAAATAAAAATAAAGAATAAATTGCCTTGGATATTAGGAAATAATGTAGTTCCTTTGCATAGCTTAGATAGAAGTTTTCTTGGCCTAGTTTAAGAAATGACCATGTGAGATTCAATTTCTTTTGTTCTTTGTCCAAGCATGTGCTTTGAGTAAGAGTGTGTGAAAAGAATGTCTCTGTGTGTGTGAGTGAATGAAGTGAAGTGTAGTCTATCTGAGAAGCTTCTGCCTCGTTGTTTGAAAAGCTGCATACTTAAAATGCATGAGAAATTAGATCCTCCCATTAAGCTTTGTTTCAAATTCGCGGGCTTCTAAACCACTCCCATAATCAACTCCTAGTTTGAATAGAAACAGATGTTCCCATTCAAACCACCAAGTCATTATCATGATTGACATACAGATTATGAGAAAGGTTTCTGAAGTTCTTATATTACATACAACTGTCAAAATCCATGATTTATGACTACAATTTAAACTCTCAGACTCATTATACGAATTCACAGTATGGTATACATTACATGAGTATTTTAAAAGAAAACATGACTTTAAACCTCTACTGATTACCTAGACTCAAACACAAATAATTCACATCTGACCACTCTAATACAAAACCTCCCATTCACATCCAATTAATAGGGAATATATATATATTCTGCCAGCATATATTTCAAAAACTACTAAAGACCGAATTAAAGTTTGGATATTAAAAAATTAATATTACATTCCCCTCTGAAATATGAAATTCATATTAATTTATAACAAGCACACATCATTTATATCACAAACACTCAGGTTTTGATTTAGTAATCTCAAATGTATCATTATTTGTAACTGAGTCAGCATAACCAGAAAGTAGTTTCCTCTGAAGTATATCTTGTAATAGATTATCTCCTTTTCTAATTTCACTTCTAATTCGCTTATAGAAACTGTTCATTTTACACATCAAACATAATTGAAATATAATACATAATATGATAATAATAAAAATAATTATTACAGGATGTAATAAAATATTTCCTGCTGCAGATGCAATTGAAGTTTTTCCCAACATTGATACAGTACGTTTAAATTTTGACCACCAAGAATGACCTGAAAATTCAGACCATTCATGTTCTATATCTTTTAAACTCCCTTGTTCATGTTTAAATAATATTTCTGCTTTTTGGAGTTCATCTGATAATGCTATCAGTAAACCTTCATCTTTTTGAATAACATTTGCCCAATCTCTCCATGGGAATTCATCCACTTGAGATATATTGTACTGTATGGGAAGAGCACTTATATTTTTCATAAGCATGTTTGTTAAATTCATTCTCATCCCATTAACACTTATTGCTGAAATATCTCCTTCTATACAGAACAAACCTCGACTTAAGTTTTCTGTATGTGTACAAGAAGAGAAGAAGGATTGAACCCTTTCTGAGTCAGACATAACTTGAAAACAAACTTTCTTTTTATCTACAATTGAGATTAACTCAGAAGTGGTTTTAACCTTTTCTATCCTTGCTGAACATAGAGTATGGTTATGGTAACAAGAATGAAATATACCTTTGTCTTGATTAGGTAGACAAATCACTTTAGACTGAAATTGTAAACATGAAGACAGATCTAATTGTTCTAACTCAAAATTATTATCAGTAAATGCAAAATCTGTATATTGCAGATGGTAATATAGTAACTGTGTGTTGCTAACTGGTAATCCCAAGACAGTGATTGGAACCAATATTTGTTCTTTTCCTGCTACAGGAATCATTGAAGAACTATAACATATGTTCTGATAACATCCAATCCACTTATTTACCCACAGATCAGTATGGTTTATGGCATATACATACTCTCTTGGTAAATTTTGTACAATACCTATAGGAGTTATTCCACTTTGAAAAGCTTGAGCTATTATTTTAAAATTTGTGGAATATTCCATCTGAATTTCTAAACATGCTCTGGCTATATGGGAATGCTGTTCACTTGACATTAAATTAAGAGTAATATTCTCTAAGTGTAATATAGATGGACCCATAATATTGGCTGTTTTAATCACCATATTTTCCAATATTTGATTCAAGTTTCTTTGTACTTTAATACTATTGCTTCCCACTAAACCGGCTGTCTCGAGATCAGACTTTAGTGTACTAATGTCCATGCTATTTGTAATACTACCAATAGAACCTATTCCTCCTAAAATACCTTCAACTATACCACGTTTATTCCTGTGAGGATTCCTAATATCAGTACCAAACCATCTTTCAATACCTAATTCCATGTTAACCAGATGTTCTTTACATTGTGGAAACCTTGTTGAGATTTTCCATTCTGAAATGTTAAAGTTCCACACTATAATAACAAACTTTCCTTCTCTCAACAGACGTCTGGTCTGGAAATGGTTAATTTGGAAGGGACTGGCTGGAATAAATTTCTTATCCGTACACTGCGTTCTTTTAGGGGATAGTACAATTACATTTGTATTTACACATTTCTTTGGATAATTTTCTATTGATATGCAGCATTCATATATACCTGTATCATTAATAGATATAGTGTTTTGATGATACACAAAGTTATCATTATCCCAGTTCAAATTACCAAAAATACTTTTATGGATAACATCAGTTTTATCATGAAGAAAACTTCCCAAAAATTCACCATTCCTTTTCCAAGTTAATAATGAATTTTGAGGTAGGTGTATTTGTATATTACACATCAAATTCAGATTATCCTTTCCTTCTACAAGTCTTAATGATTGAGGAGATATTTTTATCTCTGGGACAATCAAATCTACCACAGTAACAATTACTTTGACTTTAGTTTGAACCAAAGCTCTTGTCACTTGGAAATCCCATATTTTCACTATGTCCTCTTTTTCATTACCATTAATATTCAAATGTTCAGGATCAAGAAAGTGTGAATAACTTTGTAATTGATACCAAATATCTGTTTTAGAACTTCCTATATTTCCAGTATTTAACATGTCTATGGAAATATCTCCTGACCAAATAGTAGGTTCATTTCCCTTTAAAACTATTAACCAGTATCCCATATCGGATAAATTACATT